>NC_069508.1:49797519-49940019 GCF_027579735.1 Bombina bombina
ATCTTGGAGTTGAGAGCGATTTACAATGCTCTGATGGCTTGGCCTCAATTGTCCTTAGCCCGGTTTATCAGGTTTCAATCGGACAACATCAACTCAGTGGCTTACATTAACAACCAGGGAGGAACTCAGAGTTCCTTAGCCATGAAGGAGGTGGCACGGATTATTCAGTGGGCGGAAGCTCACAATTGTTGTCTATCTGCCATCCACATTTCTGGAGTGGACAACTGGGAAGCGGATTTCCTGAGCAGACAGACATTTCATCCCTGGGAGTGGGCTCTCCATCCGGAGGTGTTCTCCAGGTTAACCCTCAAATGGGGGTGCCAGCATTGGATCTGATGGTGTCTTGGCAAAACTCCAAGCTTCCAAGGTACAGTTCAAGGTCAAGAGATCCTCAGGCAGCTCTGATAGATGCTCTGGCGGTTCCTTGGGATTTCGGTTTAGCATACCTGTTTCCTCCGTTTGCACTTCTTCCACGAGCTATTGCTAGTATCAAACAAGAGAGAGCATCGGTAATTCTAATAGCTCCTGCATCGTATCGCAGACCTAGTGAAGATGTCTTCTCGGCTGTCTTGGAGGTTGCCTCTGAGGAAGGATCTTCTAATTCAGGGTCAATTTCTCCATCCAAATCTCGTTTCTTTGAAGCTGACTGCTTGGAGATTGAACGCTTAGTTTTCTGAGTCGGTCATTGAGACCATGAGCCAGGCTCGCAAGACTGTTACTCGAAAAAATTTACCATAAGGTATGGCGTAAATACCTTTAATTGTGTGAATCTAAGGGCTACTCTTGGAATAGGGTCATAATTCCTAGAATTTTATCTTTTCTCCAGGAAGGTCTGGAGAAAAGGTTGTCAGTCAGTTCTCTGAAAGGTCAGATTTCTGCATTATCTATTTTGTTACACAAGCGTCTGGTGGATGTGCCAGATGTTCAATCTTTTTGTCAGGCCCTGGTCAGAATTAGGCCTGTGTTTAAACCTGTTGCTCCTCCTTGGAGCCTTAATCTTGTTCTTAAAGTTTTGCAACAGGCTCCTTTTTGTTTCATTAAGTTGCTATCTTGGAAGGTTTTGTTTCTTATTGCTATCTCTTCTGCTCAGAGAGTTTCAGAACTTTCAGCTTTGCAGTGCGATTTGCCTTACCTTATCTTTCATGCGGATAAGGCGATTATTCGTACTAAATTGGGGTTTCTTCCTAAAGTGGTTTCGTATAGAAATATTATTCAGGAAATTGTTGTTCCTTCTCTCTGTCCCAATCCTTCTTCTCATAAAGAACGTCTGTTGCACAATTTGGATGTTGTGCATGCTCTAAAATTCTACCTACAGGCGACTAAGGATTTTCACCAGTCTTCTGCCGTTTGTTTTTTTCTCAGGAAAGTGTAAGGGTCAAAAGGCTACTACTACTTCTCTTTCCCCCTGGCTGAGAAGTATGATTCATTTTGCTTATGAGACTGCTGGACCTCAGCCTCCTGAGAGAATTACAGCTCATTCCACTAGGGTTGTCTCTTCTTCTTGGGCTTTCAAATATGAAGTTTCTGTGGAACAGCTTTGCAAGGCTGCAACTTGGTCCTCTCTGCATACTTTTTCCAAATTTTCTAAATTTGATACTTTTGCCTTTTCCCACTAGTAATTGAATGACGTTGTGGACTCTCCATATCTGGAAAGAAAGAAATTTATCAGGTAAGCATGTTTTTCCCCGCTTTTTTTGCTCCATTGACTTCTATGGGGAATGCGTTATTGCACACACAATATTCTAATTGCGCTAGTAGTAAGCTGTTTGCGCACATCGGGTTAGTGCAACCACAATAACTTTTTACTTCCAACTTGTAATATGAGTGTAACCCAACACATGCAAAAAGTTTACTTCTAGTGCAAATAGCGCTCTAGCAAAAGCTCTAAATAGCACTCAGCCCATAATCGGGCCCTTGTGTTTAATGTTCCTTTAAAGTGAAATGCTTTGCAGCTCCAAAGAAAAACAAAACTCCTCAACCATTGCAATTGCAGGCCAATACTTGGCAAACACAATTATTAATAGGGCATAAAACAGTCTATTTTATTGTTGTAATAAAAAAAAACACTAAGCAGTGCCTTATGCTTAATAGAAATCATTGCAATATGTATTTTTTAATAATTTTGAAAGGATTTTACCCTTTATTTATTTTTTAACTTCATTTGTGCAGTTTCCATTGCTTTCTCTCATAGCCCCACAAGGCAGCTGGTGACTCTACAGAAAGGCATATATATAGCTTGATGGTATGAATCTTCTAGAGTAACTTGTACTGGTTTATTTTTCAGTGAATACTATAGAAACAGAAATTATGTTTTGTCCATGCTCAGAAGAGGTACAATGCAACTAAAGTTCTCACCACAGGCTTGATAATATAAACCTCTCCTCTCAGACGAGATTATATAAAATGATCCTCCAGCACTGCGAGATCCCTAGTGAAATTCTAAAAAGGCAGATTCTGCAATCCTCCAAGGGGCATTCCCTGCATTTTTGTATGCGAAGTAAAGACAAGCCCAGTGCAATACAGGACTTCATGACATGAGAGGTCTGCTGCATTTACACTTTGTGCTTTCTTTTTTATATCTAAATAGCCAAGCCTAAAACAAATGACGGAGAACACAGCGACGTCACAAAAAAGAAGTAGAGTTACCTTCTGAACCTAACAAACCACAACTTAGAGACATTGTTTTTAGTGTAACAGTCCATGGTAGCAGAGGTTCTTGCTATAGTCTAACGTCTTTAAAACAGATTACGGATGTTAAGGCTGTAACTGCGGAGGCAGTAAGTAGGTGAATGATACTGCTGTTTAGATGAAATCCCAGTGTAGGTAGCAGACAGCAAACAGTTGGAGTCCGTGGAACAAACGGTTAGTGTTAAACCAGAAAAGTCTAGTTAGAGCAAACAGGCAAAGTCCTGGAATCGGTCACCAGCAGAACCAGTTTAGATGTATGGAATAGGTGAGCACTTTGAACCTGTAGTATTGAAATCCTCCTTAATTGTAAGTCAAATGATCTTCATAGAGCAAGGGAACACACAGTAGTCTTGCTACACATGTAGAATAATTGACAAGGTGAGAGGAGAATTGTGGGACTTTATAGAGGAAGTCTTAAAGGGATATACCAGAATGAAATATACATTACAGATTTAGACAAGTTTATATATTGATTTTGGATTATA
Organism: Bombina bombina; assembly: GCF_027579735.1. NCBI lineage: Eukaryota > Metazoa > Chordata > Amphibia > Anura > Bombinatoridae > Bombina > Bombina bombina. The sequence continues at coordinate 49,800,693 of NC_069508.1, forward strand.
TCTATAAATATATACATATATATATATATATATATATATATACACACATATTTACAGTATATTCAAAATAAACTTGTATTTAAAAGAGCATCTGCAAAGATGATATGCTATTCAGCAATTTTCAGAAACTCAGTATGTTTGTTACAGCTTTTCAGTCATAATCATAAACATGTTTTAATACAGCTATCAAGAGAATTTTTTTCAACAGCCCTAATTTATATACAACAAACATGCAAATTATATTTTCTTAATTATAGTTATTTATTTATTTTTTTTAAAACAAAGCTTCTCAGTTTAAGCAAGTCAAAGAGCTGTTCTAATGCTGAAGGATTTATTTTGTATATCAAGACGTGCAAACTGCAATCAATCATTTTACAAATGCTATTAAATTATATACCAGCACTTATCTAAGCATAATGCTGGAAATTTTAAAAAAATGGAAGTAAGGGTATTTTAAAAAAAAAAAAAAAAAAGTCAAAAACATAATAAATCCTTTTTAAATATCAACTATTAAGACAATAATACCTTTCTTATAAAAGAAACTGTGATATCTGTAGCCAACAGGGGAAAATTATAAGCTATTAATCAGGATTAAATGGAATCAAATTAAACATCATTAAACACAGTTTTAAAATACAAAAGACCCAATTGATATATTTAGTTAGCCCAGTGGTCCTTAGATTATAGGTAATTATTGGCATACTGTTGGTGATAATTGGCTAAAATGGACAGTTATTCTTAAAATGAAAAGATTAAAGGGACATGAAATACAAATCTTCCTCTTTCATTATTCAGATAGAACATGCAATTTCAAATAACTTTCCAATGTATTTCTATTATTGAATTTGTATTGTTTTATTTGTATACTTTGTTGAAAAGTATACCTAGGTAAGCTCAAAAGCTGCTAATTGGTGGCGGCACATATATGCATCTTGTCATTGGCTTTCATTTAGCTTAACGTAATGCATTGCTGTTCCTTCAACAAAGGATACCAAGAGAATGAAGCAACATAGACAATAAAAGTAAGATGGAAAATTGTTTCAAATTGCTTGATCTTTCTGAAGTATGAAAAGAAAGTGTTGGATTTCATATCCCTTTAAGTAATAATTTGCAAAGTCTATCACTTTCAAAATTAATTTAAAATACATTTTATTTTTTAACTAAATAAAAACCTTAAAACTTTACTAAGAGGGAAGATTGCATTACATTAAAGGGACAGTTTACTCAAAAATGTTCTACCCTTTATTTGTTCCCAGTGATCCACTTTACCTGCTGGAGTGTATTAAATTGTTTACAAGTATTTCCATTACCCGTATATTGGCTTTGGAAATAGTTGAACTAGCCTGTGGTATCCCCACCTATTCTCAAAGTTTCTGGCCTTAGGGCCAAGCTATGGATAAGCTGTGTAAACAAAGACAGCAGAAGAAATTACACTCCCAGTGGGGTATAAAGGAGATAAAATAGTAATATGTTAATTTTCCATTGCTCTCTTCAAGTATTGGTCTTTGGTTTACAGACAGATATAAGATAAAGAAGCATGTATATGTACACAAAGTAATGAGATCTTATTATACCTACAAGCTCAACCCATTTTATTAGGTTGTGGCTTCAAAACACACAATAAGCTATTTAATATACACAAATAAACCTTAAAAAGCAAATTCTTATACATGTTATACTCTGCAGTTGGTATAAAAAAAGCAATTGAAAAGACATTAAGGGAAAAACAATTTTACAGTATACTGTGCCTTTAAGGATGTCATAATAGCGCTATGTTGTAAAGGTATCTGCATCAAATTGAAAGTGCAGGTGGAATGTTATAAAGAGATTGAATTATTGTTTGAAGTGGCGTTTTAGTACAGTTCACTGTATAATGTGAGGGTTCTCTGCTGGGAGAAGAATTTCAGTGCAGCATCCCCAGTAGGGATGGGCGAATGTGCTAAAAGTGTAATTCACGTAGAAGAATGAATAGTCCTGTAGACATTCATTTTGGACAATCAAATGTTGATAAAAATGAAAATCCATTAAAATTTGATAATTGAATGTTATTTCCAGTTTTCAAATGTTCATAATTAGATTGAATATCCACATTTAAAATGTTGTATGTAACATTTGATTTAACAAATACTATTCAGAAGTTTAATAGTTCAGGTGGTAGGGAATTTAGTAAATTGATATATAATAGATACAAATATATCAATTTTAATGTTTCTACTACAAATATTGCCTAATTTCAATATTACATTTAAAGAGAGCATTAGAAATACTATTAGAAATATTAATTTGAATTTTTTAAATTTTAATATTTCATAATTCAATATATAAAATGTGAATCAAATAGTACATTTAAAGGAAGCATTAGAAATTTTATTACATTATTAAACGAATGTTAGAATGTTGTACAAAAATTTGAACTTTGAAACAAACAAAGAAATGTGTTATTAATTAATTTCATTTTTCATATGCTGCAAAACATTCCCCATCTGTAATTGACATGAACATGCAAATCAGCCAAAAGGAATGCAAGGGTACCCCCATATAAAAGGGGTACCACGCATTTAAATTTCAGTGTGTGGCTGCTGACCGCATGAAGAGGACCTCTGTGTTCAAGGTCGCAAGATGAGGACCACTGCCGCAACCACCTACGCCACAGCCATCAGGATGAAGATGGACCACTGCCTGGATGAAGAAAGACCGATGCCGGGATGAAGATGGAGCACCGCACCATCATCTTCGATGAGTAACATCTTGTTTTTTGGGTGCCTTTTTTTTAAGATTAGGGTTTTATTTTAAGGGCAATGCCCAGCCAAATGCCCTTTTCAATGCACTTTTTAGATTAGATTTTATTTAGATATTTTTTTTTTGGGGGGGGGGTTGATGTTAGAAGGATTTTTTCATTTCTACAAAAGAGTTGGATCACTTTAGGGCAATTCCCTACAAAAGGCCCTTTTACGGGCTATTTGTAGTTTGTTTTTAGAATAGGGTTTTTTTTTTGTTTTATTTTGGGGTATTAGAATAGACATAACTTTTTTTTATTTTTGGTAATGTGTTTGTTATTTTTTGTAAGGTTAGTGTTTTTTACGTTTTATATTGGTAGTTTTTTTAACAGTAATGTTTTTTTATTATAATGTTAGGGTATTGTTTTTTTATTGTAATGTTAGGGTTTTGTTTCTTTACAAAGGTAAAGCTAGAATTTTTTTCTATTTTTTAGGTAAGTTTTTCTTTTATTAAAGGTAGTTAGATTTGTTTGTAAAGCTAGGGTTAGTCTATTTTGTGTTAACTTAGGGGTTGTTAGGTCTGGGGCTTTAGTTAGTTAGTGGGTTATAATGAAGTGGGAGGATGGTGGTTTATGAGTTAATAGTGAAGTATAGTGCAACTGTTTCATCCGGGCAAACTCTATATGCAACCTTTCAGGTTGTGTAAAAGGTTTGAGCAGTAAATGCAATTGCGTTCGAGCAAACGCATTTACTTTTAATACGAGCGTATATTACTGCTCTATGCTACCCATAGAAAATATGGGTAGCATAAATTACTGCAAGTTGGCGCCACTTCTAATATGGATTTGAGCGTAAAGAACACCGCAATCTCGCAATCACGTTTATGCCCCTATCGCTAACGATCTGGCCCTTAATAAAACATACCACCTCAATAGCCTTTCATACTTATTGGGCAAATTCATACAATCTTTTCCCTTTAAAAAATCCTGTTACACATATTTTCGCTTGTCAATCATACCTCCAGGTGATTCACACACCTAAACTTACTCCTGATTTGACATACACATTAATCCAAATGATAAGCTCAAAGAAGGTTGAATTAATTAGTTCTTAAAGGGACAGTTTACCCAAAAATGGTTTCTCCTTTAATTTGTTCCCAATGATCCACTTTACCTGCTGGAGTGTATTAAATTGTTTACAAGTATTTCCATTATCATTATATTGGCATTTGAATTAGTTTATTTAGCCTGTGGTATCCCCACCCATCCTGAAAGTTTTTGGCCAGGAGGCCAAGCTGTATTAACACAACCAGTAGAAGAAATTACACTGTCAGTGGGTTATAGAAGAGATAAGGTAATACAATGTTAATTTCCATTGTTCTCTCCAAGTATTGGTGATTGGTTTATGGACAGATATAAGATAAAGAAGCAGGTATATGTACACAATGTGATAAAGTAATGAGATCTGATTATACCTACAAGCTCCACCCATTTTATTAGGTTGTGGCTTCAAACCACAAAATCAGCTAATTCATATACACAAATAAGCCTTAAAAAGCAAATCTCATACATTTTATACTCTGCAGCTGGTAAAAAAAGTAATTGGAAACACATTAAGGGAAAAACAATTTTATAGTATACTGTCCCTTTAACACATTAGCATCGGGAAAAAGCTCCTGCCATAATGGTTTTATTGGGACCTACTATAAATCATATTAGTAGATTTTTATTCCACATATTGTCTCACTTTTTTGGAGGCAGGTAAAGGATAATACTGTTAAAGTTGACACATGTAATAATCAATATGTTAACAAAATCAACACGTAACAGTACTAGAACTAGAAATTAACCTTTTTGGTCTGTGAGTTTGCAGCTTGAAAATCCCTATTATCTTCTCTTTGTAAAAGACTGGCCTCACTATATCCTCTAAAATATTATTTGACAAGCTTCTTTAACAAAAGATGTGCATCCCAATAGGTTTATAACAAGTCAAAAGGATAGTGTCACATTCTTATCCTATTAAAAAATGGCAGGAGGCAGGGATGCCTGTTATACCCTTTATTATTTGTCTTATCCATGGAAATGTTGGCCTTCAACCTCAGAAACAACCCCACATATAAGAACTGGAAATAGGATATACTATAAACATGTGTTGTTTAAAGACAACATTATTATGTTTTGACCTCACCCTTGAGTTCCCTCTCTATAGTATGAGTAACACAAGAGACTAGAGATGTGCATTTGTTTCATTATGAATGCACATTCATAACGAAAAAAGGCTATTTGTTTAGTTTTAACAAAATTAATATCTGAATAAAACTAAGTTTAAAGAAAATGAAAAAATACTGACAAAATTCACCAGTATTCATTTGTTTTCTTTAAGTTACCTTTAAGGCGATAAATACTTACCTTTAGCGCACTGGAGAGCTGCACTAACCCGCTCCTTTTCTTCACAGAGCTTCAGTTCCGCTAATCAATCAATAAGCTCAGCACCCAAAAAGACTTTTCTCCAATTTGAGTAATGGTGCACGTGGTAAGGAGTTACTGTATACCCCAAGTCCATCAAAGTATCCAAATAAACCACAGCACCAAGGTAGTCTTCACAATATTATACCTTGCATTGTGTCATGAAAATAAAGGTATAATATTGTGAAGACTACCTTTGTGCTGTGGTTTATTTGGATACTCAGTCACGCTAATAGGAATCTTTGCGCAGTGGCTACCAGGGCCTGCGCTAAAGAAGAAGGTTCTGTGAAGAAGCGGAGCAGATTAGTTTGGCTCTCCAGTGCTTTGAAACATTTACATTCCTTTAAAAAAAACAATGTAAATGTTCTACGAATATTCAGTATTTGTTTTGTTTTAAAATGAAACTAATAACAAATAGTGCAGCCAAGAAATATTCAGGGGAATTAGTACAATTACACCAACTTAACTTAAATATTAATATTATATTAAATGGAAGATACAACTATAAATTCTCCCCAACTAGGAGGCACTTGTTGGCTACAGCCCATTTACAGGCACAATTAATAAAAATAATTCCAATCATAAACGAAACCTTAAAAACATGTTCAATCGTGCTTAACAATGACTCATTATTTATACTATTCCCTCTTCTTTAACTCCCTCTTTGAATAATCCTGACTTTCAGATAGGCACATATTATATACAAAACAAATGAGAAAATCCTCAAATATTACAAATGTTTGGGGGTGTACATTAGCTAGGGAACTTCAGTGAAGATAAGAATTAGTTAAATTAATCCATAATTATGTAAGCTCTTAATCCCACCTATCCTCTACATAACCATATATAAAAGTGCTATGATCAGATGTTAACTCAATATCAGGGCACTCTACTGCTTTTTTAGTTTGTGTAACTACATAACTTTCAGCACTTACAAAGGTAGTTGCAGGAGAGAATTTGTTGTAAACAGATTGACATCAGATCAGAGACAAAGCTGGATGGGCAAGTGGAACTGGGTGAGGAGTCAAGTGAAGCAAGGGCAGATCACGGGAGTGACTTTACTGTCCTTATCAAACAGTGACAATTTGGCAACATGTGGCTGGTTGGGAGCTCTTCAACTGTCTTTTTGTTAATATTATATTGCCTTGTTATAATGGGCATATTGTCATAGAAACACTGATTTTGATGACAGATGGGAACCATAGACCCAACAAGTCTGACCATGTTTCCAATAAAGTATAAGCTTAATTACGGCTAGATTTAGAGTTTTGTCGGTAAGGACCCGCGTAGCTAACGCTGGCTTTTTTCTGGCCGCACCTTTAAAATAACTCTGGTATTGAGAGTCCACAGAATAGCTGTGTTAGGCTCCAAAAAAGGAGCGTAGAGCATATTTAACGCCACTGCAACTCTCGATACCAGAGTTGCTTACGGAAGCGGCCAGCTTCAAAAATGTGCTCGTGCACGATTCCCCCATAGAAAACAATGGGGCAGTTTGAGCTGAAAAAAAACCTGCAAAAAAGCCGCGTTCAGCTCCTAACGCAGCCCCATTGTTTGCTATGGGGAAACACTTCCTACGTCTGCACCTAACACCCTAACATGTACCCCGAGTCTAAACACCCCTAACCTTACACTTATTAACCCCTATTCTGCCGCCCCCGCTATCGCTGAAACCTTCATATTATTATTAACCCCTAATCTGCCGCTCCGTAAACCGCCGCTACTTACATTATCCCTATGTACCCCTAATCTGCTGTCCCTAACACCGCCGACCCCTATATTACATTTATTAACCCCTAATCTGCCGCCCACAACGTCGCCTCCACCTGCCTACACTTATTAACCCCTAATCTGCCGACCGGACCGCATCGCTATTATAATAAAGTTATTAACCCCTAATCCGCCTCACTAACCCTATAATAAATAGTATTAACCCCTAATCTGCCCTCCCTAACATCGCCGACACCTAACTTCAAACATTAACCCCTAATCTGCCGACTGGAGCTCACCGCTATTCTAATAAATGTATTAACCCCTAAAGCTAAGTCTAACCCTAACACTAACACCCCCCTAAGTTAAATATAATTTAAATCTAACGAAATAAATTAACTCTTATTAAATAAATTATTCCTATTTAAATCTAAATACTTACCTGTAAAATAAATCCTAATATATCTACAATATAAATTATAATTATATTATAGCTATTTTAGGATTTATATTTATTTTACAGGTAACTTTGTATTTATTTTAACCAGGTACAATAGCTATTAAATAGTTAAGAACTATTTAATAGCTAAAATAGTTAAAATAATTACAAAATTACCTGTAAAATAAATCCTAACCTAAGTTACAATTAAACCTAACACTACACTATCAATAAATTAATTAAATAAAATACCTACAATGATCTACAATTAAACCTAACACTACACTATCAATACATTAATTAAATAAAATACCTACAATTGCCTACAATTAAACCTAACACTACACTATCAATACATTAATTAAATACAATATCTACAAATAAATACAATTAAATAAACTAACTAAAGTACAAAAAATAAAAAAGATCTAAGTTACAAAAAATAAAAAAATATTTACAAACATCAGAAAAATATTACAACAATTTTAAACTAATTACACCTACTCTAAGCCCCCTAATAAAATAACAAAGACCCCCAAAATAAAAAATTCCCTACCCTATTCTAAATTACAAAAGTTCAAAGCTCTTTTACCTTACCAGCCCTGAACAGGGCCCTTTGCAGGGCATGCCCCAAAAAATTCAGCTCTTTTTCCTGTAAAAAAACACATACAATACCCCCCCCAACATTACAAACCACCACCCACATACCCCTAATCTAACCCAAACCCCCCTTAAATAAACCTAACACTAAGCCCCTGAAGATCTTCCTACCTTGTCTTCACCTCACCGGGTATCACCGATGCGTCCTGGCTCCAAAATCTTCATCTAAGCCCAAGCGGGGGCTAGACATCCATCATCCGATGGCTGAAGAAGTCCAGAAGAGGATCCAAAGTCTTCATCCTATCCGGGAAGAAGAGGCGATCCGGACCGGCAACCATCATCTTCCAAGCGGCATCTTCTATCTTCATCCGATGAGGACCGGCTCCATCTGGAAGACCTCCACCGCGGACCCATCTTCTTCCGACGACGACTTCCCGACGAATGACGGTTCCTTTAAGGGACGTCATCCAAGATGGCGTCCCTCGAATTCCGATTGGCTGATAGGATTCTATCAGCCAATCGGAATTAAGGTAGGAAAATTCTGATTGGCTGATGGAATCAGCCAATCAGAATCAAGTTCAATCCGATTGGCTGATTCAATCAGCCAATCAGATTGAGCTCGCATTCTATTGGCTGTTCCGATCAGCCAATAGAATGCGAGCTCAATCTGATTGGCTGATTCCATCAGCCAATCAGAATTTTCCTACCTTAATTCAGATTGGCTGATAGAATCCTTTCAGCCAATCGGAATTCTAGGGACGCCATCTTGGATGACGTCCCTTAAAGGAACCGCCATTCGTCGGGAAGTCGTCGTCGGAAGAAGATGGGTCCACAGTGGAGGTCTTCAAGATGGAGCCGGTCCTCATCAGATGAAGATAGAAGATGCCGCTTGGAAGATGATGGTTGCCGGTCCGGATCTACTCTTCTTCCCGGATAGGATGAAGACTTTGGAGCCTCTTCTGGACTTCTTCAGCTGTCGGATAATGGATGTCTAGCCCCCGCTTGGGCTTAGATGAAGATTTTGGAGCCAGGACGCATCGGTGATACCCAGTGAGGTGAAGACAAGGTAGGAAGATCTTCAGGGGCTTAGTGTTAGGTTTATTTAAGGGGGGTTTGGGTTAGATTAGGGGTATGTGGGTGGTGGGTTGTAATGTTGGGGGGGGTAGTGTATGTTTTTTTTTACAGGCAAAAGAGCTGAATTCTTTGGGGCATGCCCCGCAAAGGGCCCTGTTCAGGGCTGGTAAGGTAAAAGAGCTTTGAACTTTAGTAATTTAGAATAGGGTAGGGCATTTTTTTATTTTGGGGGTCTATGTTATTTTATTAGGGGGCTTAGAGTAGGTGTAATTAGTTTAAAATTGTTGTAATATTTTTCTGATGTTTGTAAATATTTTTTTATTTTTTGTAACTTAGTTCTTTTTTATTTTTTGTACTTTAGTTAGTTTATTTCATTGTAGTTATTTGTAGGTATTGTATTTAATTCATTTATTGATAGTGTAGTGTTAGGTTTAATTGTAGGTAATTGTAGGTAGTTTATTTAATTTATTTATTGATCGTGTAGTATTAGGTTTAATTGTAACTTAGGTTAGGATTTATTTTACAGGTAATTTTGAAATTATTTTAACTATTTTAGCTATTAAATAGTTATTAACTATTTAATAGCTATTGTACCTGGTTAAAATAAATACAAAGTTACCTGTAAAATAAATATAAATCCAAAAATAGCTATAATATAATTATGATTTATATTGTAGCTATATTAGGGTTTATTTTACAGGTAAGTATTTAGTTTTAAATAGGAATAATTTATTTAATAAGAGTTAATTTATTTCGTTAGATTTAAATTATATTTAACTTAGGGGGGTGTTAGTGTTAGGGTTAGACTTAGCTTTAGGGGTTAATACATTTATTAGAATAGCGGCGAGATTCGGTCAGCAGATTAGGGGTTAATAATTGAAGTTAGGTGTCGGCGATGTTAGGGAGGGCAGATTAGGGGTTAATAAATATAATATAGGGGTCGGCGGTGTTAGGGGCAGCAGATTAGGGGTACATAACTATAATGTAGGTGGCGGCTCTTTGCGGTCGGCAGATTAGGAGTTAATTATTGTAGGTAGGTGGCGGCGACGTTGTGGGGGGTAGGTTAGGAGTTAATAAATATAATATAGGGGTCGGCGATGTTAGGGCAGCAGATTAGGGGTACATAGCTATGATGTAGCTGGCGGCGGCGTGCGGACGGCAGATTAGGGGTTAATAAGTGTAGGTAGCTGGCGGCGACGTTGTGGGGGGCAGATTAGGGGTTAATAAATATAATATAGGGGTCGGCGGTGTTAGGGGCAGCAGATTAGGGGTACATAAGGATAACGTAGGTGGCGGTCGGCAGATTAGGGGTTAAAAAAATTTAATCGAGTGTCGGCGATGTGGGGGAGCCTCGGTTTAGGGGTACATAGGTAGTTTATGGGTGTTAGTGTACTTTAGGGCACAGTAGTTAAGAGCTTTATGAACCGGCGTTAGCCCAGAAAGCTCTTAACTACTGACTTTTTTCTGCGGCTGGAGTTTTGTCGTTAGAATTCTAATGCTCACTTCAGCCACGACTCTAAATACCGGAGTTAGAAAGATCCCATTGACAAGATAGGATACGCAATTGACGTAAGGGGATCTGCGGTATGGAAAAGTCGTGGCTGAAAAGTGAGCGTTAGACCCTTTTTTGAATGACTCCAAATACCGGCGGTAGCCTAAAACCAGCGTTAGGAGCCTCTAACGCTGGTTTTCACGGCTACCGCCAAACTCCAAATCTAGGCCTATGTTTGTAAGATAGCCTTATCCTCATCACAGGCATTCTTAAAGTCCACCACAGTGTTTGTCTTTACCACCTCTAATCAAAGTTTATTCCATAAATCAACCCTTTTGGTGAAGTGTTTCCAAAAATTACTCCTGAACCTACTTCCCTTCAGAATTTGTGGACATATTATAAATAAATTATACTTATAATCAAATGTATAAGTGTTTTATGTCTATCTATCTATTTATCATCTATCTATGTCCTACTTCTATGAGATCCATCTCGCTCCTCCAGGTTTTTCAATTTGTTTGCTATTAAATGGCACAATGTATTGTTCAAGTGAAGAGCAGGGTATCATACCAGATTTAAGAACTTGCATGACTGCTATCCTGAGACATTCATATTTGTGATTGCTGAGATTTTCGATAGCCATTTGCTATTAATTATTGTGTGATCTTTGTCCTGGGCAACAGAGATTATAGATTAATCTTGTCTGTAATCTTTATATTGAAGGGACAGTCTACACCAGAATAGTTATTGTTTTAAAAGATAGATAATCCCTTTATTACCCATTCCCTAGTTTTTCATAACAAACACAGTTATATTAATACACTTTTTACCTCTGTGATTATCTTGTATCTAAGCCTCTGCAAACTGCCCCCTTATTTCAGTTCTTTTGACAGACTTGCATTTTAGCCAATCAGTGCTGGCTCAAAGGAACTTCACCTGCATGAGCACAGTGTTATCTATATGACACACATTAACTAACACCCTCTAGTGGTGAAAAACTGTCAAAATGCCCTGAGAAAAGAGGTGGCCTTCAAGGGCTTATAAATTAGCATATCAACATCCTAGGTTTAGCTTTCAACTAAGAATACCAAAAGAACAAAGCAAAATTGGTGATAAAAGTAAATTGGAAAAATGTTTAGAATTACATGCCCTATCTGAATCATAAAAGTTTATTTTGGACTTGACTGTCCCTTTAAGGTGCTAAATATTATCCTTGCTCTTTTGGTTGTACATACATTGCCAAGCACTGCCACATAATAAACTGCAAAATTGTTTTAACAGCTATCACATTGCTCCCAGCTGTGTTGACAAAAGAATTTCCAAAGGAAGTCAAATTCGGTATTTACATTGCTTTCTTATATCTAGAGGGAAGTTATTTGCTGTGAGCCAGTGATAATGCAAAGGCAACAATATCACACAGTTTTATTGTCTCTCAGCCTCTGTCAAGTTTGATTACTTAAGTACATCTGGAATATATTTAAAAACATTCACAGGCTGTTTCAAAAGGAAATAAAATTTAGGTTTGCCAGCGGTGGGAATAATCAAACTGTTTAACCGTCAATTTACAAATGAGAAGGGAAAAAAACATCATAAATTCAGGGGAAAAAAACAGGTTAAAATTCATTTTGCTTCCCATGATAATCATGTTCTAATCTAAAACAAATTAACTGCTTTGTTAAAAATGTATTTCAAAATATAATATTGCACACTACCAGAAAGAAGAGACAATTTAAAACAGTACTGAGCTGAAAGATAAGCTTATATCCATTTTTATAATATTAGACTCTAAGGAATCTGAGGGTGTGAAAGTAATGTGCTTAGTCTCTCTAAGAACAGAGGAAAACCTATGACTTTCAGAATTAAATTACAGGAAAAGCAGACAAGGGACATGGAGGTTAAAATGGAAGGGTCATGGTTCAGTTGGAGCAGACAGTTCTAACAGACTTTTCAGTCTACTTATGTTATCAAACTTATTTCATTCTCTTGGTATAATTTGTTGAAAATCATACTTAGGTAGGCCCAGGAGCAACCACGCACTACTGGGAGCTAGCTGTTGATTAGTGGCTGCACACATTTGCCTCTTTTCATTGGCTCACCAGGGCCCTCATAAGAAACCAACCAGAAATGGGGAGTGTTTTCAAAGCATATTTATACAACATTTACTGTGCAACCTCCCACTATAATAATTTATATTTAATAAATAAATTATAAATTAGATTAAGATAACTAATTCTTCATGTGCGCTAACCCAACACCACGTTAGATCGAAAAACTGAAACGTGTTATGCATATTTTACATTCCAATGTTCTTCACATAGAAACACATTATATATATTGTACCAAAATTCCATCAGATACAGTATATGTAGAAATATGTATTAATGAATTAATAGAACATATTCTATGTGAAGAACATTGGAATGTGAAAACAAAATTTATGCTTACCTAAATTAACGTCTTTCAATTACTATTGGGAATATCACTCCTTTCCAGCAGGAGGAGGCAAAGAGCACCACAGCAAAGCTGTTAAGTGTCACTCCCCTACCCATAATCCCTAGTCATTCGACCAAAAGGAAATGTAAAAGGAATAACACAAAGGTGTATAGGTGCCTGAGGTTTAGTAAAAAATAACTGTCTTAATAAAGAGTGGGGTCGTGGACTCTCCATATCCGGAAAGAAAGAAATTTATCAGGTAAGCATAAATCTTGTTTTCTTCCTAAGATATGGAGAGTCTATGACGTCATTCAATTACAAGTGGGAACCAATACCCAAGCTAGAGGACACAAAATGAACAGGGAGGGAGAACAAGACATGCAGACCTAAACGGAAAGCATCACCGCTTTCTCCCAAAAGAGGCCTCAGCCGAGGCAAAAGTATCAAATTTGGAAAATTTGGAAAAAGTATGCAGAGAGGACCAAGTTGCAGCATTGCAAATCTGTTCCACAGAAGCTTCATTTTTGAAAGCCCAAGAAGAGGAGACAGCCCTAATGGAATGAGCTGTAATTCTCTCAGGAGGCTGCTGTCCAGCAGTCTCATAAGCAAAATAAATTATACTTCTCAACCAGAGGGAAAGAGAAGTAACAGTAGCCTTTTGACCCTTACGATTTCCTGAGAAACAAACAGGGCAGAAGAATGGCGAAAATCCTTAGTCGCCTGTAGGTAGAATTTTAGAGCATGCACAACATCCAAGATGTGCAACAGACGTTCTTTATGAGAAGGATTGGGACAGAGCGAAGGAACAACAATTTACTGATTAATACTTCTATTCGAAACTACTTTAGGAAGAAACTGCAATTTAGTACGAATAACCGCCCAATCCGCATAAAAGATAATGTAAGGCAAATTACACTGCAAAGCCGGGAGTTCTGAAACTCTCCAAGCAGAAGAGATAGCAATAAGAAACAAAACCTTCCAAGATAGCAACTTAATATCTATGAAATGCATTGGCTCAAACAGAGCCTGCTGAAAAACTTTAAGAACAAGATTAAGGCTCCAAGAAGGTTTAAACACAGGCCTGATTCTGACCAGGGCCTGACAAAAAGATTGAACATCTGGCACATCCACCAGATGCTTGTGTAACAAAATAGATAACGCATGAAATCTGACCTTTCAGAGAAGTGACTGACAACCCTTTATCCAGACCGTCCTGGAGAAAAGACAAAATTCTAGGAATCCTGACCCTACTTCAAGAGTAGCCCTTAGATTCACACCAATAAAGGTATTTATGCCATACCTTATGGTAAAGTTTCCCAGTAACAGGCTTGCGAGCCTGGATCATGGTCTCAATGACTGACTCAGAAAATCCACACTTAGACAGAACTAAGCATTCAATCTCCAAGCAGTCAGCTTCAGAGAAATGAGATTTGAATGGAGGAATGGAACCTGAGTTAGAAGGTCCTTCCTCAGAGAAAACCTCCAAGGTAGCCGAGATGACATCTTCACTAGGTCTGCATACCAGATCCTGTGAGGCCATGCAGGAGCTATTAGAATTACCGATGCTCTCTCCTGTTTGATACAAGCAATAACTTGGAAGGAGCACAAATGGAGGAAGCAGGTATGCTAGACCAAAATCCCAAGGAACCGCCAGAGCATCTATCAGAGCGGCCTGAGGATCTTTTGAACTTGAACTGTACCTTGGAAGCTTGTCATTCTGCCGAGACGCCATCAGATCCCACTCCGGCACCCCCCATTTGAGGGTTAACCTGGAGAACATCTCCAGATGGAGAGCCCACTCCCTGGGATGAAATGTCTGTCTGCTCAGGAAATCTGCTTTCCAGTTGTCCACTCCAGGAATGTGGATGGCAGTGGATGGCAATTGTGAGCTTCCGTCCACTGAATAATCCGTGCCACCTCCTTCATGGCTAAGGAACTTTGAGTTCCTCCCTGGTGGTTGATGTAAGCCACTGAGATGAGGTTGTCCGACTGAAACCTGATAAACCAGGCTAAGGACAATTGAGGCCAAGCCATCAGAGCATTGTAAATCGCTCTCAATTCCAAGATCTTTATGGAGAGCAGACTCCTCCCGAGTCCATAGTCCCTGCGCCTTTAACGAGTCCCAGACTGCGTCCGTGGTCACAATTACCCAGGAAGGTCTTCTGAAGAAGTTTGGCTAGTTTGAAAACCTTAATTCTGTCTTGTATCTTCTCCAATGGAGTCTCTACTAAAATTGATTCAGATAAGGTGATAAGATGCTGCACTTGCTACTGTGGCAATACAAACTGTAGGTTGCAATTGTAGACCTTGATGAACATACATCTTCTTCAAAAAAGGCTCCAGCTTTTTTCCATGGGATCCTTAAAGGGGCAGCTATCCTCTATAGGATCATAGTTCTCTTAGCCAGAGTAGAAATAGCCCCTTCTATTTTAGGCATGCGCCAAGAATCTTTAATGGAGTCAGCAACAGGAAACATCTTTTTAAATACGGGAGATGGGGAGAAAGGAATCCCTGGCTTCTCCTATTCCTGTAAAATATTCTCCATCACACGGTCTGGGACAGGAAAAACTTCTTAGGGTTGACAACGACAGAAGTATCGGAGTCATCCAAAGTAGCCAATACCTCCTTTAACAGTACACAAAGGTGATCAAGCTTAAATCTGAAGTTTACTTCTTCAGTATAAGATGAGGGATTAATACTGTCTGAATCTGAGATTTTACCCTCAGAGGCTACTGATGTATCCTCCTCATCAGACTTATGAGGGAGGGCAGCCTGCATAGCAGTAGGTGGAACAGAAACCTTACTATCTGAATGTCTAATTTTCCTCTTGCGTTTTCCCAGCATAGGAAAAGCAGATAATGCTGCAGATACCGCAGAAGATACCTGTGCAGCAAAATCTGCAGGCAAATAAATTCCTCCAGGAGGCTGAGAGGAACTGCAGGGCACTGTATGTGACGCCATAGCGGCTTGGGACGTTTGAGGAGAAAGCTGCGGCATTGCCTGAACGGCATCATCCTGAAAGACATTGGGCTCAGCGGACAACAATTTATCTTTAAATTGAAGTGTTCTAGCTAAGCATGCAGCACAGAATTGCATAGGCAAAACAATTTGTGCCTCTAGGCATAACAAGTTTTTTGTCAAAGACACAGTTTTCCATGTCCATAATACTAAATAAAAATTTCCCCAAATTGTAGATTTTTTTTAAATACACTGTCACTTTAAGAATTTTTAATACCACAGCCGCTTAACGTTATGCAAAAATTCTTTCAAATAATAAACTGTTGATTAGTGGCTGCACACATTTGCCTCTTTTCATTGGCTCACCAGGGCCCTCATAAGAAACCAACCAGAAATGGGGAGTGTTTTCAAAGCATATTTATACAACATATACTGTGCAATCTCCCACTATAATAATTTATATTTAATAAATAAATTATAAATTAGATTAAGATAACTAATTCTTCATGTGCGCTAACCCAACACCACGTTAGATCGAAAAACTGAAACGTGTTATGCATATTTTACATTCCAATGTTCTTCACATAGAAACACATTATATATATTGCACCAAAATTCCATCAGATACAGTATATGTATCAGGCCCCCTACACCTCAGACAGGCTGAGGTGCCTTACCGTAACACTTATACACAATTTGGCTGCCAGAAGTCTCTAAAATGATCGTATAGTAGATTGACACTGAAGAGACTGAAACTAAATGATGCTGCTCCGCTCTATGAATATCCGACAGCAGAGAGAAGTCACATGACCGGCAGAGAGAAGAAACTATGCAGCAAGTAAAAGGCACTCGTTTTCCTCTACCTACAACACCTGAGCTAAATTTACAAAAACGCTCAAGCAGTCTGTCAGTTAGCCTGTTCTAGCTAAGCAAGCAAAGAAAACCAACTGCCAAAGAGGAAAAACGTCCCAATAAAGGGGAGATTAACCTCTAGTCTCAACATACATAATGTGCCTGCCCACTGCCAAAGAGAATCCTGTATAAAGGATTTTAAAAATATCCCCATCTACTGCATATGAAATATTCTTCTGAAGTGCAAGTCTCCAAGGCCTAAAAGACAAAAGCGCTTACCTGCAGTCTAGCTGTCCGGCAGGAAGACAGCTCACAAGGCATGAAAGGACACATACTCCTTACAGAGACCTGTAGAAAAAGAAAGAACAGAGTAACTAACTCTGGCTTTCTGTACCATGGGCAGCAATGTGTTAGGAAACAAAGCAAGGACTACCTCACAACTTCCTTACTGCTTAAAAGCAACAACTACTCTACTGAAGAGATTGATGTGGACTCAGCTAAACCCAAATCCTTGCTTGCAGGGAAAACTACACAGAAAGGGAATTAATTTCTTCAGACACCAAACTTCACCTCCTCCATTGACAGAGGCAAAGAGAATGACTGGGGATTTTGGGTAGGGGAGTGACACTTAACAGCTTTGCTGTGGTGCTCTTTGCCTCCTCCTGCTGGCCAGGAGTAATATTCCCACTAGTAATTGAATGACGTAGTGGACTCTCCATATCTTAGGAAAGAAATATTAATATTTCCATGTCGGGTTAGAGCACTTGAGAATATGTTATCAGGTATGCATGCAAGTATGGGTTTTCCCACTTTTTTCGCTCCATTAACTGTTCATGATAGTCTAACATGGTCATGATAGTCTAACTTTGGCTTTTTGTGCACATCGGGTTAGGGCAAGAACGAAAACTTTTTACTTTCAACTTGTAATACGAGCGCTACCCGACACATGCAAAATGCTTACTTCTAGCTGGGTCCAGCACAGGATGGTTGAGTTATGTGAAAGCAGTATTGGATGGACTGTCTAGTAGTATGGAACAGGTTGGGAGAGCAAGTCATATACAGGATAATAGAGCCTCTTAGTCAGAAATACTGGGTCAGCAAGATAGGCACATAAGGACTAAGGACCAATATTCTAAAATATGCTGACATGGACTGAAATACCCCACTTACCATTACATGGGCAGCCTCGCTGAATTCCCTAAGAAAAGGGTGTGAACCTGAAAATCCCAACGAGTTTGAAGCTGACCATAGAAAGTTAACCATAGAAAGTAATAAAGCTCACTGAAATGCACAATCTGGCAGAGGAGTGTTAATGTGACAGGAAGCATATAGAAATTTGAAAGCACATACAAATTATGTTATTCTGTTTTCAATTTAGTTTACTTTACATTTGTTTCTAGTTTCACAAGCATTTCTTTTTCTTCTGTTTAAAATTTGTATTTTGAAACAAACTCACTAGCTTACATTTAGTGAGAAAAATGTGAGGTAAAGGGGACGATTTACCATGCTGCAAATTGACTATTTCCGCGCTAGCAGGGGATGTCAATCAACCCAATTGTATCCGATCGGGCTGATTGCTGTCTACCGCCTCAGAGGTTTTACGACCACTGCTTCTTAACTCCTGTGTACTTTGAAACAAACTCACTAGCTTACATTTGGTGAGAAAAATGTGAGGCAAAGGGGCCGATTTATCATGCCCCAAATTGACTGTTTCTGCATGAGCCTTCAGGTTTGCTGGAAACAGGAGTTAAGAAGCAGCGGTCGTAAGACTGCTGTTCCATAACTCGTCCGCCACCTCTGAGGCGGCGGACAGCAATCAGCCCGATCAGATACGATCGGGTTGATTGACACCCCCTGCTTCTGCAATGATAAATGCCAACAGCTGTCGGAATTTATCGATGTGCGGCAGACATGATCCGCTACATTGGATCATGTCCATCCGCACATTGTTAAATCGGCCCCATAGTATGCTTCACATTTGGTACTTTTTAGTATGATTTAATCTTTCCTGTTTTGAAGCTACACTGTACATTAAATATCATGTTTACTGTGTACATTAAAGGGACATGAAACCCAAAACATTTCTTCATGATTCAGATAGACCACGCGATTTAAAAAAAACTTTCTAATTTACTTCTATTGTCAATTTGTATTTGTTCCCTTGGTATCCTTTGTTGGAAAGTAGAAATGTAAGCTTAGGAGCCAGCCCATTTCTGGAGAACTATATGGCAGCAGTTTTGCAAGAATGATATCCATTTGCAAGGGCACTATATGGCAGCACTATGTCCTGCCATGTAGCGCTCCAGATGCCTACCTAGGTATCTCTTTAACACAGAATATCATCATGGGAACAATGCAGATTTGATAATAGAAGCAGATTGGAAACTTTTTTGTATGCTGTCTGAATCATAAGAAAAATCTGCTGTTTCATATCTCTTTAAATGTGATTTTCCCATCATACTTTAAATAAGAATATTACAAAGTAATGAAAATTCATATTTTGAAAAATATTTTTAATATGAATCCTAATGTGTACTATTAATAAAATTTTAATGCGTCCTTTTGATTAGATTTTTTAAATTTTACTTTCAATACACTTTTTTATTATTATTTTATTGAGCACTGTACAGGTGGCCCTCGTTTTACAACGGTTCAATTTACACCGTTTCAGAATAACAACCTTTTTACAGTTATGTGACTGCTATTGAAAAGCATTGAGAAACAGTGCATTTATTAAAATAGCCAGTAGGTGGAGCTGTCCGCTTGTGTTGCAGCAAAGCCAAGCAAGCTGAAATTAATCAGTTTAGCCAGACCTGAGCTATCGAGCAGATTTCAAAGGATCAAGATCTTCCTGTCTATAACTCAGTCCAGATTGGAATGCATAGAAAGAACTGTTTGCAGAAAAATGCAAGTGAAGTCTGTGTTGTGTGATTATTTTATTAGGTTTATATTGCTGTTTAGCAAATGTTTTTGTTCATTTAACTTAGTGTAATGATATATTCTGTGTTGTGTGATTATTTTATTAGGTTTATAATGCTGTCTAGCATTTAAAGTCTTCATTTCAAAGCATTAAAAATAATGTATTAGGTGTCACTTATGACAATTTGGAGTGGGGCCTGGAACCTATCTCCCTCACTTCCCATTGACTTACATTATAAACTGGGTTTCAATTTACAACAGTTTCAATTTACAACCATTCCTTCTGGAACCGAACCCCGGAGTAAACTGAGGGCTACCTGTACTGTGATATTTGTGTCTTCTTCGCATTCAGAAATGTAAGTTATGACTTTTGCAAGATACACAGCTATCAAGGTAAAATTTGCCTTTACAGAATACTATTAAGGATCTCTTAGAACTGATTTGATCTTTTAAGAGAATTTCAGAGAGAGCTTTAGAGAGGTCATATGGACCAGATTAGCAACTTGTAGATACTACAGGACAATACATGTTCTTAGTTAGATAGACCAGGTCAGCAATTTGAAGATAAAACTGGAATGACAGACACCTTGACAGGAACAGATTGAGACAGTGTAAGGACTGAGTAAAGTCTGCCCCATTGTGGACCGAGTGGCTTTAAACAAAACTGTCTCAAAACAATGGATAAATCCTAGGGTGAGACCAAATCATAGCAGAGTTGTTCAAGGGAATCTTGACAGGCCAGGGTCAATACAATTACAATATGGGCAATTGAAGTACAGAATATACACAACCAGGACAGTAATCTAGAAATAAGTAGAAGGTTAGGACACAATGCAAACAAAATCAGAAACAAAATTATTGTCAAGAAGGATGGTCAAAAAAAAATCAAGCAAACCATCAAAGTTCAAGAAAAACTGCAGCAATAATACAAGTACACACACAACACACACAACTAAGTCAAATACTTTAGCTAAAATGCTGGTAATATGGGCACCAAAACACATCAGAACTGGCTGGCAAAAAAGATGCAGTAAAGTAAGCAAAGTGGGAAAAAACATGCACTGAAAACTGATGTTACTTAGCAACCACATCATAGCAACCCACAAACAGACAGGCTGACCTAATGCAAAGACAAATTCCATAGAAAGTAAGAGGAGTGTCGTTTTACAGTAATGATTCTATAATGTAATTATTTAATATGGTTTCTATTGATAACATGTTTATTAATTATATTTGTAGAAATGTATATTAATATTATGGGGTAGATTTACCATGGTGTCGGTCCGACATGATACACTATAGTGGATCATGTCTGACAGACATTGCTGAATGCCGAAAGCATACGCTGTCAGCGTTTATCATTATACAAGCAGTTCACCAGAACTGCTTGTGCATTGCTGCCCCCAGCAGATTTGCGGCCGCTAGCAGGGGATGTCAACCAATTGTATAGGATCGGGTGGACTGAAGACCGCAGCCTCGGAGGCAGCGGACAAGTTATTGAGCAGCGGTCTTTAGACCACTGCTCAATAACTGCTGTTTCCATTCGGCCCTTGTTAAATCTACCCCTATGTGTGTTTTATTTATTTATTTTTTCAGTTAAAAAATAATAAGCAATTCCAAAGAAAAAGAAAAATACTAATCAGTTTCTGCTGTCCTGTTTCCTTTTCTGACTGAAAGCAAAGCAAGGCTGTGAGTATGCCCTTATATAGTGTTAAACAATGTAACAATGTTTGCTGATGTTTCCATTTGCTATTGGTTCAGTAGGAATAACATCATTGTATGTTACCCAAAAAAAAGAGTGTGGAGAGTTGGACACACTTTGTGTGCTGTGAACATTCTTTTCAGATTTTTACAATCTTTTAAGATTCATTAAACAGGAAATACAGTTATAGTGGTTTTGGAAAAGTAGATTAAAGGGTCAGTTTACACCTTAGTCATCTTAAAGTTTTACCTTAGATTAAGCTGCAAATAAGCCTCATGCATTCCTTTCTATATCAAGGAGGAGGGATAGTAAAAAAAAAGTAATTTTAAAGTGAATATTGTTTCTGGCCACTTTTAAATGGCTGTCAAGCTCCGCCCACTGATGACATCACAATATGGGCTGCATCTAGGCATTGATAGTCTGTTGAATCCAACAAGTGAGCCTTTTGTGATTGGATGCCATATGCACCCTAGATTGTGATGTCATCAGTGGACGGAGTTTGGTAGCCATTTCAAAGTGGCCAGAAACAATATTCATTGTAACATCATAACTTGATATAGATATAGAAAAGCAAAAGCAGGAGGCTATTTGCAGCTTAATCTAAGGTAAGACTTTAAGATGACTAAGGTGTAGACTGTCCCTTTAATCTACTGTTTTCCTTTTTTCACTAGAAGGCAACATGATTATTGTCACGCATGGTTTAGAAGATTACAATCTGAAAATACATTTTTTTTTACATGTAATTGATACACTTTTATACATTGGTATTTTTAAATATAATAAAGCATTTTAAATGCATGATTATTATTTTCAAAGGATGCTTATAACTGTTTCACCTTCTTCAGTATTTGAATTCTTATTAGCAGTTTTCAAACAGTAGAAAAATGAAAAGAAAAAAAAAAGTCTAATTATAAAGTATGCTGTTAGAGGCATGAAGTGGAACTGACTTAAGATCCGTTGGGGCCGACTGCCATCTTTTTAGCTAAACATGATTTTATTTGGAAGAAAGGCCACAGAAGGTTGCATCCCTAGATAGTACAAATGAACTTTAAGCTCATTAGATGAAAATCTGAATTTGGAATAATTATTTTCCTAACTTCTTAGAAGATTCTTCCTAAAACAAATTTCTTGTTAAAGATTCACATTTTTATTTTATTTTTATTTACTTCAACTGACAATGTAAATAATACACAAATAAACATATTGATGAGTGGTGCCATTCATAGGGACATAAAGATACAGGCTAGATTACAAGTGAGGTGGTATTTAGCACTCATGCTTGATCACGAATGCTGCTGAAATTAAACGTTTTGTGTGCACGGGATAGCAAGCATATTACAAGTTGAAAGTAATTTGTTTTGCTTGCGAGCGAAACTTGATGCGTTTACCAAATGCCTTTAAATACAGCAACTGTGTTAACTTCTTCTCTAACACTTATCGCTCACGTGTTAACCCGACCGTATTTAACCAAATGCGCTAGACCTGATATGATTTATGCATATTTTACATTCATACATGTCATGCGCACTATTGGTTCTCAGAATTGGAAAACTCTAAAATTTTCAGACAACGTAATGGTAAAGTTAAAATTAAACCCAAATGAATAGCATTAAAAATGCAATATTAAACAACTTAACAACACATGATTATATATAGGTATAGATATATATAGGAATATATATTTATAGATACATAGAACATATTCTGCTATGAGCAGAACATAGGAATGTATAACACTTTATTAAAAATTAATATTGCGAGGAGGCGGAGCCGACCATGCCCTGAGATGGCCGCACTGTGTTAATGCTCTGTGCTTAACTTGGCACCCATGGGGAAACTATCCTGCATTATGGCATCAGAACTGAACTAAAAAGCAAATGGACATGCATTAACAATGGTGGAAGGTATCTAAGTGTGGAGAACAGGGATCAAGGAAGATTTAAGAGTTAAAAAGCTCTCTAGACAAAGCGCGCCCCTGCTGCACTGCATAGAAACCCCGTATATCTACTTTCATATAGCAGAACCCAGCAGTGCAGTGGAGGCCCAAATTTGACACTGGAGATTACCACAAGGGTCCCTAAGCGACTGGCCGGTGAGTGAAAAGGGACAAACATCACATTGCTACTAATAAGCAAATTTACACACTCCTCGTCAACGCGCCCCTGCCACTGGGGCCAGAAACCATGTATACTCCCTTTTGCACTACATGATGCAGGACTCATAATACTGATTAAATATTTTATTGAAAACTTCCTATTGTACTCTGCACATGAAGGGGAACCATAAATGGCTGTGCGAGTAATGTTACATTAGCTTGGAGCCCCATTTATTAAGATATTAACCACTTTGATCAGAAAGCCACTGATGAGAGGTGGAGAAACCCCTTTCACGGAAAAGATCACTGACCGACTTAGCAGGGGAGCAATATAACCTGGGAGAGTTTCTCAAACCTGTAGCAACTAGGTATAGCAGAACTAGCATCACTAAAAAGAGATAGAACATAATAGAGGCCTGTTAGTTCACACACAACAGAGCCCTCCCTCCAAAGACTTTGTAAACCAGGCTGCATACCAGAAGATCTTTAAGAGCAAATACAAATAAAAGCATCTTCCTCTCCGGGAAATCAGGGCAGCAGACGGCGATATTGGTGATTAGCCGGGACACAACCAAATAATTAACACTTCACACACCTAAAATGGCGTCAAGGAGAGCCACTAAGACAGATAAGGGACCTAAAGCTGTCATTATGTCAGGCACAAAAATGAATGCCTTTTTTCAAAAGCTACAAACAACACCTCCTGAGGGGGGTGAGGACTCACAATTGTCGCAAGACGATCACCCAGATACTCCGTCCCAGGATAGGGATCCCCCTATAACTAGGGCAGATTTGAAAGAACTTCCTACCAGGGCAGACCTAACGACCTTTTTTCAACAAGTTAATCAGATTTTAAAAGATGGCCTCTCTGAAATCAAGAAAGATGTGGCAGACCTGGGGGGAGGGTATCTTACTTGGAGGAACAAAGCAAAGAAAACTCATCTGCAATGGATCTACTCACAAAAAAAATAGATACGCAAGAATCCCAAATCGAATTTCTACATTCTAAACTAGAAGATCTGGATAACAGGGGAAGGAGGCAGAATCTCTGTATCAGGGGAATACCAGAGAATATATCCTCCGACAACCTCCAAAATTTGATACAAATAATCTTTAAACACCTAGTGAATGACCAGCAAATGGAAGACATGCCTCTGGACAGAGCTCACAGGGCCCTGAGGCCCCCTCCTAGAGAAGGAAACCCCCGAGGGACGTAATCCTTTGGTTTCATAAATTCACAGATAAAGAATCAATTATGAACGCAACAAGAAAACAGCAATCCTTCAAAGTTGACGTTTTCAAGCTTCAATTCTTTGTCGACCTGAGCCCAATTACCCTTCAAAACCGCAAAGAGGTGAGATTCCTCACAATGCATCTAAAGGAACAAGGTCTGAATAATAGATGAGGGTTCCCGTTCAGTGTGAGAGTCATGAAAGATAACAGGCTTATAGCATACTGATCCTTAGAGGACCAGGAGCACTTCTGTAACTCCTTGAACATTCCTCTTCCTTCACTTCCCTCATTGGATCCCTCCTAACCTACTCCTCGAAAGGGAGACAATACGCAACCACAACCCCAACTGTCCCATTGGATGAAAACAGCCAAGAAGAGATCAAGGGACACTCTAACAGCACAAAATGCACCATCAACTGAACCTGATAATGGCTGAAAGTGTGGCCTCCCAATTAAGATGGCTGAGTGTCAGAGAGGGCTTGAACCTCCCTAAAGACTTGGGAAACAGGCATTCTGGATCAGAGCGCACCGAGGAGGTATCCTCGGAAGCAAAGACTAAGGTTTTCATGTTGGTTTTTCCTTTTTCTTGTTCTCCACAGAATCTAAATGATGTACAATTATGTCATATAATGTTTATTGTTTAAACTTTGTGTTTCTAAAATTTCAGATTGTTACCTACTGGGTGCCATTCAACCCTTTTGGTTGAATCACTACCCCAATGACTCCCTCTTATAGGATAGAGTCTAGTTATGGGATGATTAGTCCCAGGTTTCCTATTGTTTGTTTACTTGTTACAATGTTTTTTGGTTTTAATCGAATCTCTAATGCTTTTCTCTGTCTATCTCATTACCCAAGGACCTATTATACTGTAACTACCATATCTATTTACTTGACATTTAACCACTTTTCTAAGTCAGGTAAAGAGATGCTCCTAATTTAGGTTCAATGACTGCAATATATTGTAAGAACCGTATGTAAGCTCACATGAGCCAGAGGCCTCTATATATCAAGCTGTCAACCGCAAATACGCTGGAATTCCGCAGTTTATTTGTAGCGAGCCCGATTCGCCTTAGTTATCAAAGGCTAGAGACCGGCAAAAGTAGAATTTAGTGACGTAACATACGATCCGCCAGACTCAGTCTGACACAGATCGATGGTTACTTTACTCCAGATGTTCCGAACGCAAGTTCGCCACAATCTGACTATTTTTGGAAGTTATCAAAGAACTACCAGGTACGCTCGCCATTTTTCCGGCCCAGCGTACCTGGTTTTCAATCCGCCGCCCTGGTGGCGGCGGATGCCATAGGAATCAATGGGAGTCTGACAGCAGCGAAAGCTCATGTTCGCTGCTGCCCGATATCCCATTGATACCTATGGGAAAAGTCTACATCTAACACCCTAACATGTACCCCGAGTCTAAACACCCATAATCGCCCCCCCCTACACTGCTGCCACCTACATTATACTTATTAACCCCTAAACCACTGCTCCCGGACCCCGCCGCAACTATAATAATTATATTAACCCCTAAACCGCCGCTCCCGGACCTCACCGCCACCTACATTATACCTAATCTGCCACCCCCTATACCGCTGCCACCTACATAAAGTTATTAACCCCTATCCTGCTGATCCCATACCCC
This sequence comes from Bombina bombina, assembly GCF_027579735.1. Taxonomy (NCBI): domain Eukaryota; kingdom Metazoa; phylum Chordata; class Amphibia; order Anura; family Bombinatoridae; genus Bombina; species Bombina bombina. The sequence continues at coordinate 49,827,021 of NC_069508.1, forward strand.
GCTGCAACTAAATAAATTGTTTAACCCCTAAACCGCCACTCCCGGAGCCCACCGCCACCTACATTATACATATTAACCCCTATCCTGCCCCCCTACACCACCGCCACTATAATAAAGTAATTAACCCCTAAACCTAACCCTAACCCTAACACCCCCTAACTTAAATATAATTTAAATAAATCTAAATAAATATTACTATTATTAACTAAATTATTCCTATTTAAAACTAAATACTTACCTATAAAATAAACCCTAAGCTAGCTACAATATAACTAATAGTTACATTGTAGCTATCTTAGGGTTTATTTTTATTTTACAGGCAACTTTGTATTTATTTTAACTAGGTACAATAGTTATTAAATAGTTATTAACTATTTAATAACTACCTAGTTAAAATAAGTACAAATTTACCTGTAAAATAAACCCTAACCTAAGTTACAATTACACCTAACACTACACTATCATTAAAATAATTACATAAATTAACTACAATTAAATAAAACTAATTACAATTAATTAAAATTAACTAAAGTACAAAAAACCACTAAATTACAGAAAATAAAAAAAAAAATACAATTTTTTTTAACTAATTACACCTGCTCTAAGCCCCCTAATAAAATAAAAAAGCCCCCAAAAATAATAAAATTCCCTACCCTATACTAAAATTACAAATAATTACAAATAATAAACAAACAGGGCCTTTTGTGGGGCATTGCCCCAAAGTAATCAGCTCTTTTACCTGTAAAAAAGAAATACAACCCCCCCAACATTAAAACCCACCACCCACACACCCAACCCTACTTTAAAACCCACCCAAACCCCCCTTTAAACTTAACACTAACCCCCTGAAGATCACCCTACCTTGAGCCGTCTTCACCCAGCCGGGCACAAGTGGACCTCCAGACCGGCAGAAGTCTTCATCCGATCCGGGCAGAAGAGGACATACAGACCGACAGAAGTCTTCATCCAGGTGGCATCTTCTATCTTCTTCCATCCGGAGTGGAGCGGGTCCATCTTCAATCCATCCGACGTGGAGCATCCTCTTCCATCAACGTCCTAACACTGAATGAAGGTTCCTTTAAATGACGTCATCCAAGATAGCGTCCCTTGAATTCCGATTGGCTGATAGGATTCTATCAGCCAATCGGAGTTAAGGTAGGAAAAATCCTATTGGCTGATGCAATCAGCCAATAGGATTGACGTTGCATTCTATTGGCTGATTGGAACAGCCAATAGAATGCAAGCTCAATCCTATTGGCTGATTGGATCAGCCAATAGGATTGAACTTCAATCCTATTGGCTGATTGCATCAGCCAATAGAATTTTTCCTACCTTAATTCCGATTGGCTGATAGAATCCTATCAGCCAATCGGAATTCAAGGGACGCCATCTTGGATTACGTCATATAAAGGAACCTTCATTCAGTGTTAGGACATCGATGGAAGAGGATGCTCCGCGTCGGATGGATTGAAGATGGACCTGCTCCACTCCGGATGGAAGAAGATAGAAGATGCCGCCTGGATGAAGACTTCTGCCGGTCTGGATGTCCTCTTCTGCCCGGATCGGATGAAGACTTCTGCCGGTCTGGAGGTCCACTTGTGCCCGGCTGGGTGAAGACAACTCAAGGTAGGGTGATCTTCAGGGGGTTAGTGTTAGTTTTTTTTAAGGGGGGTTTGGGTGGGTTTTAGAGTAGGGTTGGGTGTCTGGGTGGTGGGTTTTAATGTTGGGGGGTTGTATTTCTTTTTACAGGTAAAAGAGCTGATTACTTTGGGGCAATGCCCTGCAAAAGGCCCTTTTAAGGGCTATTTGTCATTTAGTATAGGGTAGGGAATTTTATTATTTTGGGGGGCTTTTTTATTTTATTAGTAGGATTAGATTAGGTGCCTGTCAGGATAGGTAAAGTCCAGAGTTAGACCCAAATACTAGAATGAGGTTAATAACACCCTAGCACAGTGAGTATAGACCCTGCGACAGCTGTAGTATAATATACTCACAGTAATAGACTGGAAGATGGCACAGCAGGGTCAGGAGAAGAAACTTCGTGTAGATAGGATTAATCAATAGAGTAATCAGGCAAGCATGTTCAGCAACGTGTAATCAGACAGGTAAGGTTAACCAATAGAATAGTCAGGCAAGCAATATCCAGTAACGTGTAATCAGGCAGATAGGGGTTAACCAGTAGAGTAATCAAGCAAGCAATGTCCAGCAACGTATAATCAGGCAGATAGGGATTAACCAATAGAGTAGTCAGGTAAGCAATGTCCAGCAACGTGTATTCAGGCAGGTATGGGTTAACCAATAGAGTAGTCAGGCAAGCAGTGTCCAGCAACGTGTAATCAGGCAGGTATGGGTTAACCAATAGAGTAGTCAGGTAAGCAATGTCCAGCAACGTGTAATCAGGCAGGTATGGGTTAACCAATAGAGTAGTTAGGTAAGCAGTGTCCAGCAACGTGTAATCAGGCAGGTATGGGTTAACTAATAGAGTAGTCAGGTAAGCAGTGTCCAGCAATGTGTAATCAAGCAGGTATGGGTTAACCAATAGAGTAGTCAGGTAAGCAATGTCCAGCAACGTGTAATCAGGCAGGTATGGGTTAACCAATAGAGTAGTCAGGTAAGCAATATCCAGCAACGTGTAATCAGGCAGGTATGGGTTAACCAATAGAGTAGTCAGGTAAGCAATGTCCAGCAACGTGTAATCAGGCAGGTATGGGTTAACCAATAGAGTAGTCAGGTAAGCAGTGTCCAGCAACGATATGATCAGGCAGGTAGGGGTTCAGGGTTCAGAATAAGAAGGCACAGGTTCAGAATAACACAGGTATAACTTGTACTCACTTAGCCAACGAGTGAAAACAAACAGGCACCGATGAGAGGAGACGCCGGAATAAGAAGGCCTCCTGACGTCATCAGAAGTGCCGACAGGAACAGGGTTGCTAAGCAACCAAGAAAGCGCTACCGCGCTGAGACAGAGGCAGAAGAAAGCGATCAGCAGCTGAGCGATCGCGACAGTGCCCCCACCTCAAGGACCCCTCCGGGGAACACGAACAGGCTTTGAAGGATTCTGGGCGTGGAACTGTTTGATCAAGGCAGAGGCACGGACATGAGAAGCAGGTTCCCAAGAACGTTCAGTGATGGGATATCCTTTCCAATGGACCAAATAGTATAGACGGTTACCCCTTAATCTGGAATCAAGAATTTGACTGATCTCAAATTCTGAAGTACCATCCACAAGGAACGGAGAGGGAACTCTACATTTGGTGGAAAACCGGTTAGAGACTGCTGGTTTAAGAAGAGATACGTGAAAGACAGGGTGAATCTTCAAGTTGTCTGGTAAAGCCACCCTGTAGGCAGTAGAACATACCTTGGAAACAATCCTGATGAATTTGGGGCCCAATTTAGCACAGGGTTGTTTGAGTCAGATGAATCTGGTGGCGATCCAAACCTTGTCTCCAGTCCGAAAAGAGGGCGCCTTCCGGCGTCTGCGATCAGCAAATCGTTTATACTTTCGAGTAGAGAGAAGAAGAATTTCCCGAATCTTCTTCCAGTGTTTACAAAGACTTCTCACTGTACGATCTGCTCCAGGAACTCCAGAACCTCCCGAAGACATAGGAAAAGTTCTAGGTTCGAATCCATAGGCTACCTTGAAAGGAGAAGTCTGTAAAGAAGAGTTGAAGTGGGAATTGTAAGCTAGTTCTGCTAAAGGAAGAAGTTGAGACCAATTGGAGTGCTGATGATTAACATAGTGCCTGAGATAGGACTCAAGAGATTGATTTACCCGCTCAGTTTGACCGTTGGACTGAGGATGATGAGCAGTAGAAAGAGATATGGTAACTCCAAACTGTTTGCACAGGGATTTCCAAAATCTTGAGACAAATTGAACTCCTCGATCAGAAACGATGTCCAAAGGAAAACCATGTAATCTGGTGATATAGAGAATAAACAATTCAGCGAGTTTCTGGGCCGATGGTAATCCAGTTAATGGAACAAAATGAGCTGCTTTGGAAAACCTATCTACCACCACCCATATGGTCTTGTTTCCGGCAGAATTAGGAAGATCTGTAATAAAGTCCATGGAAACATGAGACCAGGGATAATACGGAACAGGCAGAGGTTGTAAGAGACCAAGAGGTAAAGATGAAGACTGTTTATTTGAGGTACAGGAATGACAAGCTGCAACATAATCCTTGACATCTTTGCCCATGGAAGGCCACCAGACATGTTGTTTGAGTCTCCACAAAGTATTACGCACTCCAGGATGTCCAGACAGAACATTATCATGAGGCCAACGAAGAAGTTTTAGGCAGAATTCAGTAGGTACAAACAAGATCCCAGGAGGTATGTTATAAGATGAAGGAACAGAAGCTTGAGCAGACTGTAATGCTTGTAAAGGAAACGTAGATAAGTGAGCCAGAACTTTAGCAGGGCGGAGAATGGGTTCAGAATCCAGAAATGTAGAATCAGAAGCCAGAAATTGTCTAGACAAAGCGTCTGCTTTCGTATTCTTAGAGCCAGGAATATAAGAGAGGACAAAATTAAATCTGGAGAAGAACAGAGCCCATCGGGCTTGACGTGAGTTGAGGCGTTTGGCAGTATGAAGATACAGAAGATTTTTATGGTCTGTGAGTATAAGAAATGGTTGAACAGTGCCTTCCAGCAGATGTCTCCATTCTTCCAAAGCCATTTTAATAGCTAACAGTTCTTTGTTACCAACGTCATAATTCAGTTCGGAAGTATTGAACTTCTTGGAGAAAAATCCCACAGGAAGGATCTTGCTAGAAACAGGATTCCGCTGAGAAAGTACTGCCCCAGCAGCAATCAGAGAAGCATCCACTTCAAGAATGAATTTGAGAGTCGGAACAGGATGGCAAAGAATGGGAGCCGAAGTAAATGCAGACTTTAGAGATTCAAATGCCTGTAAGGCTTGATCAGACCAATGCTTGCAATCCTGACCCTTTTTAGTAAGAGCAGTAAGGGGTGCCGAGATGTTAGCAAAGTCCTTTATGAACTTAGGATAGTAATTGGCAAACCCCAGGAACCTTTGAAGAGATTTTAAGGAAGTAGGTCTAGGCCAATCTAGAATAGCCGACAGTTTGTCAGAATCCATCTTGAATCCAGACGGTGAAATAATGTAACCCAGGAAAGGAATAGATTCTTGATGAAAAGAACACTTTTCAAGCTTGGCAAAGAGAAAATTTTCACATAATCTCTGGAGTACTAATGTAACATGATGAATGTGATCCTGTACAGTCCGGGAATAAATCAGAATATCATCAAGATAGATAATAACGAATTGATTAAGATAGTCTCTAAATATTTCATTAACAAAATGTTGAAAAACTGCAGGGGCATTGCATAACCCAAAAGGCATAACTAAATATTCGTAGTGTCCAAACCTAGTGTTGAAGGCAGTTTTCCACTCGTCCCCTTTACAAATTCTGACCAAATTATATGCCCCACGAAGATCCAATTTGGTAAAGATGGAAGCACCCTGGAGACGATCAAATAATTCGGGAATGAGAGGGAGTGGATAACAATTCTTGATTGTAATTTGATTAAGAGCTCGATAATCAATGCAAGGGCGAAGACGTCCATCTTTCTTTTCCACAAAGGAAAACCCTGCCCCTACTGGAGAAGAAGAAGGACGGATAAAACCTCGGGCCAAATTATCCTTGATATATTCCTCAAGTGAAACATTTTCTAAAGAGAAAGTGGATAAGTTTTACCCTTAGGTAAAGGTGCTCCTGGTAATAAGTCAATGGGACAATCAAAGGTCCGGTGAGGAGGTAATACTTCAGCATCTTTTTTAGAAAAGACATCACAAAAAGAATTATATTGTTCAGGCAAAGAATCAGGAATGTCTAAAACTGCCACAACAGTACTAGAAGTTTTGGGAGCATTCTGTAGACACTGTGTGAAACAAGAAGATCCCCAAGCAACAAGCTCTCCTTTAGACCAGGAAAAAACTGGATCGTGTAGTTGAAGCCAAGGAAGTCCCAGAATGAGAGGAAACTGTGGGGAAGAGATGATGTCAAAGCAAATGGTTTCGGAATGAAGTACTCCTACAGACATGAGAAGTGGAATGGTAGAATGTCGAATGAAACCAGAACCTAAAGGTTGACCACTGACAGTAGTGACCTTAATTATTTGGCTCTTGGAAAGCAAAGGAATACGAAAAGCATTGACAAACTCCGAATCCATAAACATTCCTGCAGCTCCAGAGTCGATGAGTGCTTGAGCCTGAAATTTGGTGTTGCCAAAGCGGACAGCAACTGGAACAAACAGCTTGGGATTGAGGGAAGAAAAAGAACTTTGGCTTAACTCAGTCCCTCTTCCTGGAGTTAAGCCCTGGCTTTTACTGGACGAGTTGGACAATCTTTTAACATATGCCCCTTAATACCGCAGTAAAGACATAGTCCCAGATTACGCCTTCTGAGACGTTCAGCTTCGGATAATTTAATAGCACCAACCTCCATGGGTTCACTTGACTCAGAGATAGAAGTATTTGGAGTAGGAAGTTTTGGAGAATAAGGCATAGGACGAAAGGAAGATCTGATAAAGGATCTTATGTTACGGTCACGTTCATGGAGACGCTCAGAGTAACGAGCATCAAGCTTGATACATAAGTTGATAAGATCTTCTAGAGAATCGGGAAGATCCCTATAAACCAATTCATCTTTCAAACGATCACAAAGACCTTTACGAAATGCTGCACGCAGGGCCCCATGATTCCACATAGTTTCAGCAGCTAAAGTCCGGAATTCTATAGCGTATTGTGCTACAGAAAGAGATCCCTGTCTTAAATCTAAAAGTCCTGCTTCAGCCGCCGCTGATCTACCAGGTTTATCAAACACAGAAGAAAATATAGATACAAAAGTGTCAATATCCTGGAGCAAAGGATCATCCTTTTCCAACAGTGGAGAAACCCAAGCCAGGGCTTTACCCTTCATAAGAGAAATTAAAAAGGTGATCTTGGAGGAAGAAGAAACAAACATCTGAGGATTATTTCTGAAGTGAAGGCGGCACTGATTAAGAAATCCTTGACAGTCTTCAGGATTGCCGTCATCTTTATCCGGTAGTGGAATTCTAGAAATAAATTGTTCTGTAGGTTGTGGCGGATTAAACGCAGGGTTGGAGCTGGCCGCAGGAACAACAGGTGTTGCAGAGACTTGAGAAGGTGGAGACAGATTATGCAAGAGAGCAGTTATTTGATCCAATTTAGAATCCAGGGATTGCAGGTGTGCAGAGTGGGTTCCAAGAAGCTGTCCCTGTAGAGCCACAGCTCTGGATAACTCACCAGGGTCCATTATATGGCCTGTTTGTAATGTCAGGATAGGTAAAGTCCAGAGTTAGACCCAAATGCTAGAATGAGGTTAATAACACCCTAGCACAGTGAGTATATACCAGGATCTGACCCTGCGACAGCTGTAGTATAATATACTCACAGTAATAGACTAGAAGATGGCACAGCAGGGTCAGGAGAAGAAACTTTGTGTAGATAGGATTAATCAATAGAGTAATCAGGCAAGCATGTTCAGCAACGTGTAATCAGGCAGGTAAGGTTAACCAATAGAATAGTCAGGCAAGCAATATCCAGTAACGTGTAATCAGGCAGATAGGGGTTAACCAGTAGAGTAATCAAGCAAGCAATGTCCAGCAACGTATAATCAGGCAGATAGGGATTAACCAATAGAGTAGTCAGGTAAGCAATGTCCAGCAACGTGTAATCAGGCAGGTATGGGTTAACCAATAGAGTAGTCAGGCAAGCAGTGTCCAGCAACGTGTAATCAGGCAGGTATGGGTTAACCAATAGAGTAGTCAGGTAAGCAGTGTCCAGCAACATGTAATCAGGCAGGTATGGGTTAACCAATAGAGTAGTCAGGTAAGCAATGTCCAGCAATGTGTAATCAGGCAGGTATGGGTTAACCAATAGAGTAGTCAGGTAAGCAGTGTCCAGCAACGTGTAATCAGGCAGGTATGGGTTAACCAATAGAGTAGTCAGGTAAGCAGTGTCCAGCAACGTGTAATCAGGCAGGTATGGGTTAACCAATAGAGTAGTCAGGTAAGCAATGTCCAGCAACGTGTAATCAGGCAGGTATGGGTTAACCAATAGAGTAGTCAGGTAAGCAATATCCAGCAATGTGTAATCAGGCAGGTATAGGTTAACCAATAGAGTAGTCAGGTAAGCAATGTCCAGCAACGTGTAATCAGGCAGGTATGGGTTAACCAATAGAGTAGTCAGGTAAGCAGTGTCCAGCAACGATATGATCAGGCAGGTAGGGGTTCAGGGTTCAGAATAAGAAGGCACAGGTTCAGAATAACACAGGTATATCTTGTACTCACTTAGCCAACGAGTGAAAACAAACAGGCACCGATGAGAGGAGACGCCGGAATAAGAAGGCCTCCTGACGTCATCAGAAGTGCCGACAGGAACAGGGTTGCTAAGCAACCAAGAAAGCGCTACCGCGCTGAGACAGAGGCAGAAGAAAGCGATCAGCAGCTGAGCGATCGCAACAGTGCCATTTGTTTAGAATTCTTGTAATTTTTTTTATTTTCTGTAATTTTGTGTTTTTTTTGTACTTTAGTAATTAGTTTTATTTAATTGTAGTTAATTTATGTAATTATTTTAATGATAGTGTAGAGTTAGGTGTAATTGTAACTTAGGTTAGGTTTTATTTTACAGGTAATTTTGTCTTTATTTTAGCTAGGTAGTTATTAAATAGTTAATAACTATTTAATAACTATTGTACCTAGTTAAAATAAATACAAAGTTGCCTGTAAAATAAAAATAAATCCTAAAATAGCTACAATGTAATTATTAATTATATTATAGCTATCTTAGGGTTTATTTTATAGGTAAGTATTAAGTTTTAAATAGGAATAATTAAGTTAATAATAGTAATATTTATTTAGATTTATTTAAATTATATTTAAGTTAGGGGTGTTAGGGTTAGACTTAGGTTTAGGGGTTAATTACTTTATTATAGTGGTGGTGGTATAGGGGGGCAGGATAGGGGTGAATAAATATAATGTAGGTGGCGGCGGGCTCCGGGAGCGGCAGTTTAGGGGTTAAACAATTTATTTAGTTGTGGCGGGGTCCAGGAATGGCAGGATAGGGGATAATAACTTTATGTAGGTGGGGGCGGTATAGGGGACGGCAGATTAGGCGTTAATAGGTATAATGTAGGTGGCGGCGGGGTCCGGGAGCGACGGTTTAGGGGTTAATATATTTATTATAGTTGCGGCGGGGTCCGGGCGTGGCGGTTTAGGGGTTAATAACTTTATTTAGTTGCGGGGGGCTTCGGGAGCAGCGGTATAGGGGGTAAACAGTATAGTATAGTGTGGGTGCTTAGTGACAGTATAGCAAGAAAGCTGCGAATAAGCCGAAGAGCAGCAAGATCGATGACTGTTAGCTAACAACAGGCCGCTGCTCATCGCACCGTACTTGGTGCGCAGCTTTTTGACAGCTTTCTTGATAAATTTGGCGAACGTATTCAGGTCCGCGGCAGCGATGTTAGGCGAGCTTAGGCGAGTGTATTGGGGCCGTCGAATGCAGGTAAGTAGACGGATTGATAAATAGAGGCCAGAGATTCGGTAGTATAGTTATTATTGTTATTTGGTTTGTACTTGTTCTTATCTTATTTATATTTGATAGTCTTATCGGTTAATAATTTTTGGAAGTGCATTAACTGCACGAAAATTATTGTGGACAATCGTAATGAGTGGGATAAATTATAACGAACAAGAGAACAGAAGCACCTGATACTGGCCGTTGGTATTTATAAGTGAATTTAATTCAAAGAACAGGGTATAACTTTACAAAGTACAGAGTAAACACAGGGCTCATGACCCTAGTAAAAACAATACAGAGGGGGTGAAAAATTATCGAGCTAGTGCCAAAAAAGCGGCTAACGCGTTTCGGCGTGAGCCTTACTCATAGCCTCTTAAAACACAAATGAAATCTAGAAGATTAAAAGACCTAGCTCCTCATCTGATTGGTTGGCGGGACACACACCCTGCAACTTATTATCCAATCTAAGACTGCTAAACTAACTGTGTATACACACACACACACACACACCCCACCCCCTATGAATGCACAATACTAGATAGAAACTAATCACTAATAGTAATGATAATAATTATTATTATTATAATAGTCTTCATCACTGAATAATCCAGACCAATATCAATGAACCGGAAAAGACTAGCCGGTTTATTCAACGTACCAAGACGCTGGTCGGATAGTGCCAAAATCCAGCCCTGCCGTACCGGAGATTCTCCGCTCCATTCACTGATGGAGTCCGAATCCAGGGCTCAAAGTGGGAGTGAACACACGATCTGATCAATTCTGATAGGATAGCACCTCGGAGCTTAGCCAGTAGTATCACTGAAACCCGCCTACATGCCATACGTCAACGCGGTGAGTAAACAAAGTAAGCGCAATAGACACAATCACATAGCCCCACTCTGCAGGGTGAGTGACGGAAAGTCCTATCAGAGACAAGACTATGTAGGGGGGCAAGAAGAGAGCAAAATGAGTACAGAACTACGAATGCAACGGACTCAACCTAAACATACAACCAAACAAAAGAAGTGAAATTATGGTCAATTACCCATCAATCTGCAGTCCACAACAATCCTATTCAGAGTGGGCAAAACTGTGGACCAAGTGCGGTCAATATTACACAAATCACTCAGGCCTAGATTTGGAGTTCGGCGGTAGCCGTCAAAACCAGCGTTAGAGGCTCCTAACGCTGGTTTTGGCCGCCCGCTGGTATTTGGAGTCAGTGATTAAAGGGTCTAACGCTCACTTTTCAGCCGCGACTTTTCCATACCGCAGATCCCCCTACGCCATTTGCGTAGCCTATATTTTCAATGGGATCTTTCTAACGCTGGTATTTAGAGTCGTTTCTGAAGTGAGCGTTAGAGCTCTAACGACAAGATTCCAGCCGCCTGAAAATAGCAGGAGTTAAGAGCTTTCTGGCTAACGCCGGTTTATAAAGCTCTTAACTACTGTACCCTAAAGTACACTAACACCCATAAACTACCTATGTACCCCTAAACCGAGGTCCCCCCACACCGCCGCCACTCGATTAAAATTTTTAACCCCTAATCTGCCGACCGCCACCTACATTATACTTATGTACCCCTAATCTGCTGCCCCTAACCCCGCCGACCCCTGTATTACATTTATTAACCCCTAACTTGCCCCCCACAACGTCGCCGCCAGCTACTTAAAATAATTAACCCCTAATCTTCCGACCGCAAATCGCCGCCACCTACGTTATCCCTATGTACCCCTAATCTGCTGCCCTAACATCGCCGACCCCTATTTTATATTTATTAACCCCTAATCTGCCCCCCTCAACGTAGCCGACACCTGCCTACACTTATTAACCCCTAATCTGCCGAGCGGACCTGAGCGCTACTATAATAAATGTATTAACCCCTAATCCGCCTCACTAACCCTATCATAAATAGTATTAACCCCTAATCTGCCCTCCCTAACATCGCCGACACCTAACTTCAATTATTAACCCCTAATCTGCCGACCGGAGCTCACCGCTATTCTAATAAATGTATTAACCCCTAAAGCTAAGTCTAACCCTAACACTAACACCCCCCTAAGTTAAATATAATTTTTATCTAACGAAATAAATTAACTCTTATTAAATAAATTATTCCTATTTAAAGCTAAATACTTACCTGTAAAATAAATCCTAATATAGCTACAATATAAATTATAATTATATTATAGCTATTTTAGGATTAATATTTATTTTACAGGCAACTTTGTTATTATTTTAACCAGGTAAAATAGCTATTAAATAGTTAAGAACTATTTAATAGTTACCTAGTTAAAATAATAACAAATTTACCTGTAAAATAAATCCTAACCTAACTACAACAACAAAAACACAAGCGCATCCGAGATTCACTGTATCTTTCTTTATTATTGTTACAATAAAGCCATAAAAATATACACTTACAAGATAAGTGCAAGTTATATGCACATAAGATTTAAAGTTGCTTAGCGATCACAATCCAATCCAAGCCTCGGTATCCGGTCTTAGTGGTGGGGGCTGTATGTCCGTTCTCCTATGTTTGTTCCTCCGGTTTGGAAATACAGCACGTCCGGTATTATTTCACCGGTAAGGCACAGTTGTCCTTCTCCTCTCGTATCCCCAGTTTATTTTTCAGTTTGACGTGCACGATATGGCTCTGTCAACATGTTTAGGCGAAAAGCCTTTATCAAGACCGGATACCGAGGCTTGGATTGGATTGTGATCGCTAAGCAACTTTAAATCTTATGTGCATATAACTTGCACTTATCTTGTAAGTGTATATTTTTATGGCTTTATTGTAACAATAATAAAGAAAGATACAGTGAATCTCGGATGCGCTTGTGTTTTTGTTGTTGTAGTTCGTGTGAAAGGAGGATCTGGACACAAACAGGTTCCTGAGACAAGCAGCAACGGAAAGATCACAGATATCAGCTGGAAACCAATTGCTAAAAGAACATTCTAGCCATATTCATTTGGATTTTTTAACCCCTTTCAGTACTTGTTCCTATTCAAGAGTTTGAACTGCGGTATTTATATTTATATTTTATGAAACAGTGTTTTATATGTAGTTGAGTTTTATATGTAATTGATTTTTATATGTGGTTTATATGCACAACTAATTTCTGAGTCCATTACAACACCAAGGTAGATAAGAAATATATTTTTTAAGGAAAAATAGTAGTAGTAATAGCACTAGCACTTTACCATTTGTATGATTTATTAATATCCAGGGGATAGTTAGATTTTATTTTGGTATCTAATAGGTAGAGTGTACCCTATATCAGTTTAATTTTTGCGCTGCAACATTTTTGGAAATCCTAACCTAAGTTATAATTAAACCTAACACTACCCTATCAATAAAATAATTAAATAAACTACCTACAATTACCTACAATTAACCTAACACTACACTATCAATAAATTAATTAAACACAATTCCTACAAATAAATACAATTAAATAAACTAGCTAAAGTACAAAAAATAAAAAAGAACTAAGTTACAGAAAATAAAAAAATATTTACAAACATAAGAAAAATATTACAACAATTTTAAACTAATTACACCTACTCTAAGCCCCCTAATAAAATAACAAAGCCCCCCAAAAGAAAAAATTCCCTACCCTATTCTAAATTAAAAAAGTTACAAGCTCTTTTACCTTACCAGCCCTGAACAGGGCCCTTTGCAGGGCATGCCCCAAGAATTTCAGCTCTTTTGCCTGTAAAAAAAAACATACAATACCCCCCCCCCCAACATTACAACCCACCACCCACATACCCCTAATCTAACCCAAACCCCCCTTAAATAAACCTAACACTAAGCCCCTGAAGATCTTCCTACCTTGTCTTCACCATCCAGGTATCACCGATCCGTCCTGGCTCCAAGATCTTCATCCAACCCAAGCGGGGGTTAACGATCCATAATCCGGTCCAGAAGAGGCTCCAAAGTCTTCCTCCTATCCGGCAAGAAGAGGACATCCGGACCGGCAAACATCTTCTCCAAGCGGCATCTTCGATCTTCTTCCATCCGGAGCGAAGCGGCAGGATCCTGAAGACCTCCAGCGCGGAACATCCATCCGGACCGACGACTGAACGACGAATGACTGTTCCTTTAAGGGACGTCATCCAAGATGGCGTCCCTCGAATTCCGATTGGCTGATAGGATTCTATCAGCCAATCGGAATTAAGGTAGGAATTTTCTGATTGGCTGATGGAATCAGCCAATCAGAATCTAGTTCAATCCGATTGGCCGATCCAATCAGCCAATCAGATTGAGCTCGCATTCTATTGGCTGATCGGAACAGCCAATAGAATGCGAGCTCAATCTGATTGGCTGATTGGATCAGCCAATCGGATTGAACTTGATTCTGATTGGCTGATTCCATCAGCCAATCAGAAAATTCCTACCTTAATTCCGATTGGCTGATAGAATCCTATCAGCCAATCGGAATTCGAGGGACGCCATCTTGGATGACGTCCCTTAAAGGAACAGTCATTCGTCGTTCAGTCGTCGGTCCGGATGGATGTTCCGCGCTGGAGGTCTTCAGGATCCTGCCGCTTCGCTCCGGATGGAAGAAGATCGAAGATGCCGCTTGGAGAAGATGTTTGCCGGTCCGGATGTCCTCTTCTTGCCGGATAGGAGGAAGACTTTGGAGCCTCTTCTGGACCGGATTATGGATCGCCAACCCCCGCTTGGGTTGGATGAAGATCTTGGAGCCAGGACGGATCGGTGATACCTGGACGGTGAAGACAAGGTAGGAAGATCTTCAGGGGCTTAGTGTTAGGTTTATTTAAGGGGGGTTTGGGTTAGATTAGGGGTATGTGGGTGGTGGGTTGTAATGTTGGGGGGGGGGTATTGTATGTTTTTTTTTACAGGCAAAAGAGCTGAAATTCTTGGGGCATGCCCCGCAAAGGGCCCTGTTCAGGGCTGGTAAGGTAAAAGAGCTTGTAACTTTTTTAATTTAGAATAGGGTAGGGAATTTTTTCTTTTGGGGGGCTTTGTTATTTTATTAGGGGGCTTAGAGTAGGTGTAATTAGTTTAAAATTGTTGTAATATTTTTCTTATGTTTGTAAATATTTTTTTATTTTCTGTAACTTAGTTCTTTTTTATTTTTTGTACTTTAGCTAGTTTATTTAATTGTATTTATTTGTAGGAATTGTGTTTAATTAATTTATTGATAGTGTAGTGTTAGGTTAATTGTAGGTAATTGTAGGTAGTTTATTTAATTATTTTATTGATAGGGTAGTGTTAGGTTTAATTATAACTTAGGTTAGGATTTATTTTACAGGTAAATTTGTTATTATTTTAACTAGGTAACTATTAAATAGTTCTTAACTATTTAATAGCTATTTTACCTGGTTAAAATAATAACAAAGTTGCCTGTAAAATAAATATTAATCCTAAAATAGCTATAATATAATTATAATTTATATTGTAGCTATATTAGGATTTATTTTACAGGTAAGTATTTAGCTTTAAATAGGAATAAGTTATTTAATAAGAGTTAATTTATTTCGTTAGATAAATATTATATTTAACTTAGGGGGGTGTTAGTGTTAGGGTTAGACTTAGCTTTAGGGGTTAATCCATTTATTAGAATAGCGGTGAGCTCCGATCGGAAGATTAGGGGTTAATAATTGAAGTTAGGTGTCGGCGATGTTAGGGAGGGCAGATTAGGGGTTAATACTATTTATGATAGGGTTAGTGAGGCGGATTAGGGGTTAATAACTTTATTATAGTAGCGCTCAGGTCCGCTCGGCAGATTAGGGGTTAATAAGTGTAGGCAGGTGTCGGCGACGTTGTGGGGGGCAGGTTAGGGGTTAATAAATATAATATAGGGGTCGGCGGTGTTAGGGGTAGCAGATTAGGGGTACATAGGGATAACGTAGGTGGCGGCGGTTTACGGAGCGGCAGATTAGGGGTTTAAAAAAATATGCAGGGGTCAGCGATAGCGGGGGCGGCAGATTAGGGGTTAATAAGTGTAAGGCTAGGGGTGTTTAGACTCGGGGTACATGTTAGAGTGTTAGGTGCAGACGTAGGAAGTGTTTCCCCATAGCAAACAATGGGGCTGCGTTAGGAGCTGAACGCTGCTTTTTTGCAGGTGTTAGGTTTTTTTTCAGCTCAAACAGCCCCATTGTTTCCTATGGGGGAATCGTGCACGAGCACGTTTTTGAGGCCGGCCGCGTCCGTAAGCAACTCTGGTATCGAGAGTTGCTTTTGCGGTAAAAATGCTCTACGCTCCTTTTTTGGAGCCTAACGCAGCATTTGTTTGAACTCTCGATACCAGAGTTAATTTTATGGTGCGGCCAGAAAAAAGCCCGCGGAGCGTTAACAGCCCTTTTACCGCCGAACTCCAAATCTAGGCCTCACAGAGATGAAATTGCAAATAAATGAAGGGTAAGAACATAGAACAATACAACTATGCAGACATGGCACAGATACATAAGGGGAGCCAGCAATCTCAACCCGTAAAATGTAACACTATCCAAAAATGTGTCATTCAAACCAAAAACTGCCAATGTTGCAAAGCCTATATATACCATACGAACCACTCCGAGTTGGAATGGAGATAAAACAGAAGAAAAATTACAGAAAACAGTTGTAATCACTTAAAGGGATCACGCAAGAGAGAGAAGAGGTGATGGGATATATACCCCCCCCCCCTCTCCCTCTGGCAGTCCAAATATAGGTACCAAACCTAGCATAATCAAAAAGCCTAAATAAAAAGTACCAAATGTAAATACAGCACAACGGTGCCAATAATTATATTAAACCAGAACTTATTATAGACCAAACATTTATTTAGACCAGAAATTTGTGCCAAAAATTTGTGCCAAAAAATTAGACCAAAAATTTATTTAGACCAAAAATTAATCAGGTCAAACTCCGAATTGAGGCCACTTGGAATCCTGGTCTTTAGCTTAAAGATCCAGAATGCCTCCTTTTCTCCAAGTTTATTTACCCTGTCTCCCTGGCCTTTTCTTAAGGGAACCTTATCAATAATGGTCCAGACAAAGGACCTTAGTGACTTATCATGAATCTCAACAAAGTGACTAACCAGGGGAGTCGTTTTGGAACCAATCCTGATGTCTGACATGTGTTCCTTAATACGAGTTCTGGCCTCTCGTGTTGAGAGTCCCACATACTGTAAGGAACATAAGCTGCAAGTGATGAGATATATAATGTAAGTTTGTCTACAATTCAGACAATATTTAATATTGAATCTCTCACCACTCGCCGTGGAAACAAACGTGTCCCCCACAGTAATCCTTTCACATGCCACACAGGTATGGTAATGGCATTTAAATACTCCCAAAGATGTCAACCAAGAGGACGTTTGATTGGGGAGTTCTCTCCAAATCTTGGTTGGGGCAACCATATTGCCTAGTCTTATTTTTCCTATATGCAAATCTGATGCCCCTCTCCACTGTGTCAGTCAGCCCATCATCAGCCGACAAAAGGCCGAAATGTTTGTTCACTATCCGGCAGATTTCATCGTACTGCTTAGAGTAGTCAGTGATGAAAGACACCCTGTCACCAAATTTGTATAACTCTGAACTGCCCCCCTTATTCCTCCTGCCTAGAGTCAGAAGTCTCTCCCTAGGGATCCTCTCTACATCTTTTCTTGCTCTCATAATCGTCGGTGAATCGTACCCTCTTTCTTTGAGCCTCAGAGCCAGGTCATCCGCCTGCTTCTCGTATGCAGTGCATAACGTACAATTTCTCTTGAGGCGGATGAACTGGCTTTTAGCCACACCCCTAAACACTCTTTTGGGGTGACAGCTCGAGGCGTGTAACAATGAATTCCCAGCTATGGGTTTTCGGAAAAACCTCCGTACTGATGCCCTGGCCCTGCACACCCTCCAGTGTGATGTCCAGAAAGTTGACACGTTTATCCTGTACTTCAGAGGTAAAACTTAATCCACAGTCATTGTTATCCAGCCCAGCCACGAATTCTCCAAGTTGAGAATCGGTTCCTCCCCAGACAAATAGCAGGTCATCAATGTACCTGCCGTACCAAATGATGTTAGCTCTGAAAGGGTTTCGTTCCCCAAAGACGTGGGACAGTTCCCACCATCCCATGAAGATGTTAGCATAGGACGGGGCAAACTTTGCTCCCATGGCTGTCCCACGTCTCTGGAGATAGAATTGTCCCATGAACTCAAAATAATTGTGAGTGAGGAGGAACCGAGTTACTTCCACTACAAACTCCACAAACCGGGGTTTGCTACCAAAGTGCCTGTTCAGAAAGAAACGTACAGCTTCCACCCCCTTATCATGGGGGATGGAAGTGTACAAGGATTTAACATCTACAGTGAGCCATCTGTAGTTGGTCTCCCAAGTTAATTGACTCAACAGATTCAGGACATGTTTAGTGTCCGCCAGGTGACTCCATAGAGTACTCACCAGTGGTTGCAAAATATCATCAAGCCATTCCGACAGGTGTTCAAGTAATGACCCGATACCGTTCACAATTGGTCTCCCCCGTACATCCACCAAAGATTTGTGAACCTTTGGTAGATGGTTAAAAGTAGCAATTGTGGGGTTAGAAACAAGAAGGTATTCCTTAGTGTCAGGGTCAATAAACCCACCTTCCACCCCATCATCTACAAGGGAGGCCAATTGTGACCGGTATGCTCTAGTGGGGTCACCTGGCAGCACCACATAGTCTTCCATGCTGGTAAGTTGTCTCATGGCCTCAAAAATTAAATCCTCTCTATTCTGCAAAACTATAGTGCCACCCTTATCAGCGGCCCTAATTATAATCCCTTCATTCTTACTAAGCTTCTCCAGTGCTATTTTTTGTTTCCTAGTCATGTTACTCTGTTCTCCTCTCACTGATTTATAGTATAGGCAAGTGAGGTCCTCCTCTATTCTATTTTGGAATTTCTTCAGAAGGCTACCTCTACATTGGATAGGATAAAAGTTAGATTTTTCCTTAAATGAAGGTAATCCAATGTTGGCAGTGGGGTAATTATCCCCACCTTCTGAGAGAGATTCCAATGTTCCAATGTCACAAAATTCCTGGAAATTTAGAGAATTGTCCCTAAGGTTACCTGAGGGCCTGGAGTCTACCCCAAGATGAATGGCATCGTGACTCTCATCAACATCTCCTCTTCTGGGATACATCTTAAAGAATTTCTTTAGGGTCAGGTCACGTATCAACTTGTTGACGTTAAGCAGTGTCCTGAACAAATCAAAGTCAGCTGTAGGCACAAAAGTCAATCCAAGGCTGAGAACTTCAAGTTCCTGAGTATCCGGGGTATAGCTGGAAAGGTTGATGACATTTTTTTATTTTTTATTTTTTTTTTATTTATTTCTTATACGTTTATATTGCAATATACATATATTTTACATTACCCTCTATACATATACATCTCTTTAGGCCCACTATATATATATATATACTTATATTTCCTAACAATATCTGTGGAATCTCAGAGGCAATATTGCCATCTTTACTATAGAGATTAAGGGTTAAATATCCACAATAGCGCTAATTAATATAGGGATAATTAATATAGGGATAAAAGTTGTAAATAAATATCATAATGTGAATTATATGTGTTTCTTTTATATAAGACTAATTATTATGATTTTTTGAAACTTGATAAGTTATTTTAAATGTACCCTAAAAAAACTTTAAAAGTTCATACGATGTAACGATTCAATATGCACCAATCAAATAACCACCAATCAGAACAAAGCTCAACATTTTTAAACCAGGTGAATCCCCCAGGTGAGCATCTTGATAAAGGCCCAAGCGGCTGAAACGCGTAGAACTTTGCTCACTGGAAATATTGTTACTTTTGGATACTTTCATTTAAGTCGGATATAGTGCAGTAGGCTGGGTACTTTGAACTAATCATAAGCATGTGCAGTTCCATAAGTATAATTCCTAACCCATGATCTGATCACTATCCTTCTTATATACTAACGCTGTGAAATAAGACAGCGGTGACTCAGTAAACAATCTACCTCTCTTCAACTTTGCTCCGGAACCACTTGGAGGCAACTAACCACAAGGAGAAATCTCCCCACAACAATATAGAGATTTCACTGTCACGCTGACATTCGATACGGCGTATATGATACGCACACAAAGCCATCACAAATATCAGGACACGGACATCATACGGCAGTGAAAATTAAAGTTGGAACTTTGACCTTTCTTTTTCTTGAGAGAACTGCCGACAAATAGAAACTGTTTCAAAAAAACATAATCAATACAGGACTAAACACTGAGAGTCCCGGTCCATTGCAATAGCGAATATACACAAATCTCTGCATATAAGGTAATATCAATGCAAATATCTAACACCTATATGCACGGTGATAATCGCTATTTTTCCTTTAAAGTATAATATTTCAAACCTGTTTAAATTGCTTTTAATTATTTTGATATATCTGTCAATTGTTTTATAATATTACGCTACATTTGTATACATTGTATTTAACTATCCATATAGAATTGATGCCGGCATCCATCTTTATTTGTATTTTTAATTCTCATTAAAACTTTTAATATGAAACACAATGTTTTTATGAACATCACTATATAAGAAATATTTATAACTCTTAAAGAATATCTATCTTTACACCCTTTTTAAGCTTTAATTTAGCGCTAACCCTAACACACCTTTTTTCATAAATTCTTTTTTTGATTAGTCAGGAGGTCTAATCATAAACACTGGGTTAAGTTTAAGGGTATTTTGAGTATAGTATCTTTAAATATAAACCCAAACTTTCATTTTGAATAACCTCCATATTTCTAGATCCACTCACTTATACATCTATAAATATAGATTTACTATATAAACATCTATAAATATAGATATATTATATATCACGATTAGCCGAAATTGAACTACATACACTATATAACACTATATATCACGATTAGCCGAATTAGAATTACATAGTATAGCCTCACATTGGCCTAAACACTATCACACCATTTTTTAAGACACTGACTTATAAAATTGATAGTAATCACTACACACTATCTATCACGAACGAATCTAAATAAAGATATATTTCACAGATAATTCACAATATTAAAAATTTTAGTTAAGACTCATACACTTAGAAGTTCTTTATTTACTTTTTCTAATATTCCCAACAGAATTAAAATTTAGTCACTTTATTCAAATCTATTCACATTTTTTACATTGGAATATTTATATAAATTTAGATTTTTTATAAAAAGTTTTTTTACATTATAAATTGTTTTTCTATATATGAAATTTTAAATTGTGAACTATTGGAGACAATTCCAGAATTAAGATTAAAAACATGGATATATTTGCCCATAGAGATCTTATGCTAAAAAACATATCCAACAACAGCCAATTAGAAATAGAAAATACTCTTCAGAATCTAAATACAGATGACATACATTCTATTCTAGAAGACTCACTCCAGAAAGAAATTAAACTTACCCTAGAAACCAAATACATACAAAACTATATAGATTTAAAAATTGTACCAAGAGGACTTAGATTAAAAAAGAACTGCACTTTTTCATTACCTGACCAATTATCGAAAGAGTGGTTTGAAACCCTTGAAACAGCCTCACTAACATTAATGAAAATAATTATTAAAGCAAGGAATATACAACTTAATGATACAAAAAAAGAAATAGAAAATTCTAAAAATAAACTCAGCAACATTGAATTAAATGAAGAACATAAGTATACTCAATCTGAAATAATTAAAAGAATCTCTGAACTTAAAAGTAACATCATAACCCAGAAAAACTCCAAACTAAATAGGGATATATCTGATTATAGAAATGATGAGACCATTTCAGATGTGGAAAACAAAACCACAATAAATGACACTGGAATAATGGATGATAATACTGTAACACATAACAATAGAAAAGAACTAGCACAAATTTTTAGTAAAGGAAAAAACATACACACTTCTGTAATGGAAAATAGACATACTACCTCTAATCATCAAACTTCAAACAGAAAACAACAATACTCTAATAATAGAAATGACAATTATAATTATAGCTTTAAAGCCAAACAAAATTATAAAAGAGAGAATCAAAATACAGAAGAATATAATTATAATTATAATAACTATAACAAAAGTGGGTATAAACAAACAGGATATAAGAATTTCCATAATAAACCGAGCCAATATCATTATAGACAACAAGAGGGATATAGAGAACAATATAACAGACCCAATTATGATCATAACAGATATCCAGAAGAAGTAAGAGAATCAAATTGGACAAATAGAGGAACACATTATAATGATACTTTTCAGAATACCTATAGAACCAACACTTCATTTGAAAAACAACCATACTATCATCAGAACACATATAACACAAATCGAAATAAAGAACACAACAAACCACATTATAATGAATCATATAATCAAAATCAAAATTGGAGAGTACCATTACAGAACAGATTTTACCCTCTACAAGACACACCCCGTTCAAATAGAAATAGGACTTTTTCAGATAATAGACCACCCACCTTTCCAAATAAGGAGAACTCTATCCAGAATCCACATTTTTTAGAGCAGCCCCCTGCTCAGGCAGGGACATCCAGAGATTTTATGGAAATAGGAAAACCCCAAAGAAATCAGTTGGGAAAAAGAAGGTTAGAGGTAGAAGAGGGAGAGGAACCAGACAACAAAACACAAAGGACGTAAAAATAGACACCAAACCCTCAGGAATATTTAATCTCAGTAAATGCAATATTAATGATACACAGGCTAAAGTACTTAATAAAGGGCTAACGTTTGCACCTTCATGCAAGCTTAACAAATTCGAAACTTTGATCAACATTAACCAATATATCCGCAAGCTAACATTAAAAAGATATTTTCTAAAAAATCCTATACAGGATAAAACTACATATACTAATAGTCAATATATTCACAGAAATATGAAGGCTAAATCAAGTTTTTTTCCCATACAAGAGAAAAGCGAACATATAAAATTATTTGAAGAAAACATAAAAAAAGATTTAGATCTTTTAGACCAAACTCGTCCTTTTAAAAAAAATCTAACCAACAAAGAATTAAATACACTCAAAGAATTACAGAATAATAAAGACATAACAATAAAGCCCGCCGACAAGGGTGGCGGTATTGTTATAATGGATACAGACTACTACATCAGCGAATCATATAGACTGTTAAAAGATACCACTACCTACACACAACTTAAACAGAATCCACTCAAACACCAAAAAATAAAACTAGAAAGTCTACTAAAAGAGGCTAACGAAAAAGGAATACTAAATAATTCAGAATTAGAATTCATAACCATCACACATCCAAAGACACCAACATTTTACTTTTTACCAAAGATTCACAAACATTTACAAAAACCCCCAGGACGTCCCATCATCTCAGGAATAGAGTCACTTAAATCAAATCTCTCTCAATACATAGATTTTTTCTTACAGACATATGTCAGCAAATTACCAGCATATTTACGAGATTCCACACAGTTCTTAAATCAAATTGAAAATATAGAATGGCAAGAAAATTTCACCCTTGTAACATGCGATGTGAGTTCGCTTTACACCAATATATCACATAATATAGGGTTAGAAGCTATACAAACATACCTAGACAGAGACAAAGAACTCCCCATTCTACAAAATAAATTTATTCTTGATTGTATTAATTTTATCCTTCATAATAATAGTTTTCTTTTCAAAAATGATATC
Organism: Bombina bombina; assembly: GCF_027579735.1. Lineage (NCBI taxonomy): Eukaryota > Metazoa > Chordata > Amphibia > Anura > Bombinatoridae > Bombina > Bombina bombina. The sequence goes on from NC_069508.1 coordinate 49,850,291, forward strand.
TTCCTACAAATAAAAGGAACTGCAATGGGCACAAGGTTCGCCCCCAGTTACGCCAATCTATTTATGGGACTATTTGAAGAATTAAATATATACAATAGCCCATGGGGGGCGAACCTTGTGCACTATTGCAGGTATATAGACGACATATTTATCATATGGCGAGGAGACACAGAACTTTTAGAATCATTTATAGAGGATATTAATTCAAATGACATGGGTATTACATTTTCTCATGAATACAGTAAACAAAAAATAAATTTCTTAGATATTGAATTGAACATTATATCCAATAAAATTCATACTCAAACCTATTTTAAAAGCACAGATGCCAACAACTATATACATCATGAAAGTTGTCATCTAAATTCATGGAAATCAAATATCCCTAAAGGTCAGTTCATGAGAATAAAAAAAAACTGCTCAGATATAGATAATTACGAAACCCAATCACAAATATTAACTAAAAAGTTCATAGAAAAAGGATATAATGCAAAAACAATAGAGAAAACTAAACTAAAAGTAGAACAATTAGATAGAAATACATTACTAAAATCAAAAAATAAAAAGAAAAACCAGGATTTTAATACAGACAACTTATTCATTCCATTCATAACAGAATATAGTACCCAACATATGGAAATTAAAAGAATCCTCCAAAAACACTGGCACTTAATAAAAGAAGATAGAATATTAGGTGAAAAAGTGAAAGCCCAGCCAGATATAATTTTTAAAAAAGCAAAAAACCTTAAAAGTTTACTGTCACCTAGTGAGTTCAAGGAAAGAAAAATAATAAAAGATAGAGATCTTAAAGGTAACGTATTAAGAGGCTATTTCCCATGCAACACATGCAAAGCATGTACATACAGTACAAAAACTAAAGAAATTAATTCTTCAAATAACAAATACAGTGTTAAAATTACACAAACTCTAAGATGTGCAGATAACAATATAGTGTATTGCATAAAATGTTCTTGTAATCTATTATATTTCGGACAGACTAGTAGAACATTTCGTGACCGAATAAGGGAACATATCCTAAAAATTGAACACGGATCAGAAGAAACTAAACTCTATTCTCACTTTAAAGAAATACATTCAGGGAATCTTAAAGATTTTAAATATTGGGGGGTTAAAAAACTTAATCTAGGAATTAGAGGAGGCAACATCACGACATTACTATGTAAAAAAGAAGCTGAATACATTTTTAATTTTAAAAACCCCTCTGGATTAAACTCAGAATTGGATCTGAATGGTCTATTCTAATAGACAGTAAAGTTCAAATACATGAAAAATAGTTGAATAGTGGAAATTCAAATCCCACCATCATATAATAATCCCTCCGCGATATGTTACTGTACTAAACTTAGAGATTATACATGGGCAAATATAATACATGTATATAAATTGACAATTATATTTTTATATATTTTTATATATTTCTAATAATGTTTTATATACTATAAAAAAACATTTTTTAAATTTTTCTTATTTATGAATTTTTTATATATACATGTAATATCTATATATTCAAACCAACATCGTCTTAAAAAGGATGGCGATATTAGCATCCTGACACATTATTTAACACTCTCCTGATCGCCAATATAATTAAATAAATTATTATATATACATACATCATTACATTCAGATATATGTATATATAATTTATTAATTTTCACATGTCTTATATGTTTTTTTTTTTTTTTTTGTTTTTTATTTCTTATACGTTTATATTGCAATATACATATATTTTACATTACCCTCTATACATATACATCTCTTTAGGCCCACTATATATATATATATACTTATATTTCCTAACAATATCTGTGGAATCTCAGAGGCAATATTGCCATCTTTACTATAGAGATTAAGGGTTAAATATCCACAATAGCGCTAATTAATATAGGGATAATTAATATAGGGATAAAAGTTGTAAATAAATATCATAATGTGAATTATATGTGTTTCTTTTATATAAGACCACCCTTATCAGCGGCCCTAATTATAATCCCTTCATTCTTACTAAGCTTCTCCAGTGCTATTTTTTGTTTCCTAGTCATGTTACTCTGTTCTCCTCTCACTGATTTATAGTATAGGCAAGTGAGGTCCTCCTCTATTCTATTTTGGAATTTCTCCAGAAGGCTACCTCTACATTGGATAGGATAAAAGTTAGATTTTTCCTTAAATGAAGGTAATCCAATGTTGGCAGTGGGGTAATTATCCCCACCTTCTGAGAGAGATTCCAATGTTCCAATGTCACAAAATTCCTGGAAATTTAGAGAATTGTCCCTAAGGTTACCTGAGGGCCTGGAGTCTACCCCAAGATGAATGGCATCGTGACTCTCATCAACATCTCCTCTTCTGGGATACATCTTAAAGAATTTCTTTAGGGTCAGGTCACGTATCAACTTGTTGACGTTAAGCAGTGTCCTGAACAAATCAAAGTCAGCTGTAGGCACAAAAGTCAATCCAAGGCTGAGAACTTCAAGTTCCTGAGTATCCGGGGTATAGCTGGAAAGGTTGATGACATTTTTTTATTTTTTATTTTTTTTTTATTTATTTCTTATACGTTTATATTGCAATATACATATATTTTACATTACCCTCTATACATATACATCTCTTTAGGCCCACTATATATATATATATACTTATATTTCCTAACAATATCTGTGGAATCTCAGAGGCAATATTGCCATCTTTACTATAGAGATTAAGGGTTAAATATCCACAATAGCGCTAATTAATATAGGGATAATTAATATAGGGATAAAAGTTGTAAATAAATATCATAATGTGAATTATATGTGTTTCTTTTATATAAGACCACCCTTATCAGCGGCCCTAATTATAATCCCTTCATTCTTACTAAGCTTCTCCAGTGCTATTTTTTGTTTCCTAGTCATGTTACTCTGTTCTCCTCTCACTGATTTATAGTATAGGCAAGTGAGGTCCTCCTCTATTCTATTTTGGAATTTCTCCAGAAGGCTACCTCTACATTGGATAGGATAAAAGTTAGATTTTTCCTTAAATGAAGGTAATCCAATGTTGGCAGTGGGGTAATTATCCCCACCTTCTGAGAGAGATTCCAATGTTCCAATGTCACAAAATTCCTGGAAATTTAGAGAATTGTCCCTAAGGTTACCTGAGGGCCTGGAGTCTACCCCAAGATGAATGGCATCGTGACTCTCATCAACATCTCCTCTTCTGGGATACATCTTAAAGAATTTCTTTAGGGTCAGGTCACGTATCAACTTGTTGACGTTAAGCAGTGTCCTGAACAAATCAAAGTCAGCTGTAGGCACAAAAGTCAATCCAAGGCTGAGAACTTCAAGTTCCTGAGTATCCGGGGTATAGCTGGAAAGGTTGATGACATTTTTTTATTTTTTATTTTTTTTTTATTTATTTCTTATACGTTTATATTGCAATATACATATATTTTACATTACCCTCTATACATATACATCTCTTTAGGCCCACTATATATATATATATACTTATATTTCCTAACAATATCTGTGGAATCTCAGAGGCAATATTGCCATCTTTACTATAGAGATTAAGGGTTAAATATCCACAATAGCGCTAATTAATATAGGGATAATTAATATAGGGATAAAAGTTGTAAATAAATATCATAATGTGAATTATATGTGTTTCTTTTATATAAGACCACCCTTATCAGCGGCCCTAATTATAATCCCTTCATTCTTACTAAGCTTCTCCAGTGCTATTTTTTGTTTCCTAGTCATGTTACTCTGTTCTCCTCTCACTGATTTATAGTATAGGCAAGTGAGGTCCTCCTCTATTCTATTTTGGAATTTCTCCAGAAGGCTACCTCTACATTGGATAGGATAAAAGTTAGATTTTTCCTTAAATGAAGGTAATCCAATGTTGGCAGTGGGGTAATTATCCCCACCTTCTGAGAGAGATTCCAATGTTCCAATGTCACAAAATTCCTGGAAATTTAGAGAATTGTCCCTAAGGTTACCTGAGGGCCTGGAGTCTACCCCAAGATGAATGGCATCGTGACTCTCATCAACATCTCCTCTTCTGGGATACATCTTAAAGAATTTCTTTAGGGTCAGGTCACGTATCAACTTGTTGACGTTAAGCAGTGTCCTGAACAAATCAAAGTCAGCTGTAGGCACAAAAGTCAATCCAAGGCTGAGAACTTCAAGTTCCTGAGTATCCGGGGTATAGCTGGAAAGGTTGATGACATTTTTTTATTTTTTATTTTTTTTTTATTTATTTCTTATACGTTTATATTGCAATATACATATATTTTACATTACCCTCTATACATATACATCTCTTTAGGCCCACTATATATATATATATACTTATATTTCCTAACAATATCTGTGGAATCTCAGAGGCAATATTGCCATCTTTACTATAGAGATTAAGGGTTAAATATCCACAATAGCGCTAATTAATATAGGGATAATTAATATAGGGATAAAAGTTGTAAATAAATATCATAATGTGAATTATATTTGTTTCTTTTATATAAGACTAATTATTATGATTTTTTGAAACTTGATAAGTTATTTTAAATGTACCCTAAAAAAACTTTAAAAGTTCATACGATGTAACGATTCAATATGCACCAATCAAATAACCACCAATCAGAACAAAGCTCAACATTTTTAAACCAGGTGAATCCCCCAGGTGAGCATCTTGATAAAGGCCCAAGCGGCTGAAACGCGTAGAACTTTGCTCACTGGAAATATTGTTACTTTTGGATACTTTCATTTAAGTCGGATATAGTGCAGTAGGCTGGGTACTTTGAACTAATCATAAGCATGTGCAGTTCCATAAGTATAATTCCTAACCCATGATCTGATCACTATCCTTCTTATATACTAACGCTGTGAAATAAGACAGCGGTGACTCAGTAAACAATCTACCTCTCTTCAACTTTGCTCCGGAACCACTTGGAGGCAACTAACCACAAGGAGAAATCTCCCCACAACAATATAGAGATTTCACTGTCACGCTGACATTCGATACGGCGTATATGATACGCACACAAAGCCATCACAAATATCAGGACACGGACATCATACGGCAGTGAAAATTAAAGTTGGAACTTTGACCTTTCTTTTTCTTGAGAGAACTGCTGACAAATAGAAACTGTTTCAAAAAAACATAATCAATACAGGACTAAACACTGAGAGTCCCGGTCCATTGCAATAGCGAATATACACAAATCTCTGCATATAAGGTAATATCAATGCAAATATCTAACACCTATATGCACGGTGATAATCGCTATTTTTCCTTTAAAGTATAATATTTCAAACCTGTTTAAATTGCTTTTAATTATTTTGATATATCTGTCAATTGTTTTATAATATTACGCTACATTTGTATACATTGTATTTAACTATCCATATAGAATTGATGCCGGCATCCATCTTTATTTGTATTTTTAATTCTCATTAAAACTTTTAATATGAAACACAATGTTTTTATGAACATCACTATATAAGAAATATTTATAACTCTTAAAGAATATCTATCTTTACACCCTTTTTAAGCTTTAATTTAGCGCTAACCCTAACACACCTTTTTTCAGACATTCAGAACCTGTAGTTCCCTCTTCCTCTGCCCCTTCTCTGTGGGTATCTCCGCTGTTCTTTGTACTGATGATCTGCGCCTTGGCTCGTGCTTTGGTTTCCTCCTCCCCCCCCTTCTGGTGTTTTTTGGGGTATGGAAAAAACCTGTTCCAGCTGTGTTTGATCTCGAGCACGATTGTCCACTCTTAACCCCGTGTCACTAGGAGGTTCTTCTCTGTAATTGGTCTGGGAGAAAAATTGTTGAGTTGGTACTTTGAGGATGGGGAGGGTTTCCTTGGGTCTAGTGCTCTGGACAGGTGGATGTTCCTCACCTCCTGACCCTGATCCTGAACCCTCTGATTCACCCTCACTCTCATAAAAATTGACCCTCCTTCCTCTGTTTCTTCTGTGTCTGTGACCACCACGTTGTTGGTTAGGATGGAAGGTATTCTTATTCTGTTCCCTTCTGAGGAGTGATCTATCCCTTTTGTTCCAAATATAGACCCTGTTCTGGTCGTAGTCCTGTTGGTCCCGTAGGTACTTGTTATGCTTTATTTGGAGAAGTAGAGCTTTCGCCTCTGCCACTACCCGTTGTAGCGTATCATTAAACTTAAGAAAGTTCACATCCTCACTTCGGGTGTTAAGCTCCTTTTGTATCTCCTTAATTTTATTGGCTGCATCCTCTAATTCCTTCTGTTTATAATCACAGATTATTTTCATCAGTTGGAAGGAACATTCCGATAGTTTACTGTTCCACAATTCTATGAAGGTTTTATCATCCATTAGAAAGGTCGGATATTTGTTTAATCTTAATCCCCTCGGTATGATTCCCAGCTCCTGATATTTGTTTAGGGTATTGATATCCCAGAATAGTTTGTCTTCCTTCAGAAGCAAGAATTCCAACTCCTTTAAAGAGTGTTATTAGGTTGTAATTCCTCTTATTGGTTGAGAAAATTTTATAGCAATCCTTAGCATTCAAATCCCTCTCTTCCACGGATCTAAGTGCAAACAAGGTGGGGGCTCCCTCTGTATTGGTTATACCCTCATTGTCCATGATAGCTGTGGATCTGGGCGGTAAAGTATAAACACCCGGAGTCAGGCCAGACCCCACACTCAGGCGTAAATGTTCCACAAATGTAGAGGAAAAAACAAAAATGGGTGTTTATACTGTCAACAGAGGAACAATAATGTACCGATATCCGCAATTGTATATGTAAGCCCAACCTACCAACCCAGGTAGGTGCTGTGCATAATTTGCACCGACTGACTTACTGGAAATCCTCCGTTGTCAAAACAGTCACTAAGTTACTAAGGTCGCCCAGGGTTCCTCTCCCCCCGGAGACCAGTAGGTAGCGCAGGAAAACGGATCTTATAGTTACAGGCCAACAAACATCCAACATGTGGGACGGCACTTAATGCTTCTAATTGGCAAAGTAACACAGACTCCCCTTAAACAGATTGTAGGCAAATACCTCATATGTTGTTGCTCCAGCGGTTTTCCTGTTGTCACACCGGACTGCAACGATGTATGCCAAACTGCGGAGGGAAGGCTGTCATCAATCCCCAGTTCTGCAGGCTGTTTCTTGTAGTCCGCCCGATCCACAGCTCACAGCCAAGAAATCAGTGCTCACTAGGGCCCAGAAGTGCACAATAACGAACAAGAGAACAGAAGCACCTGATACTGGCCGTTGGTATTTATAAGTGAATTTAATTCAAAGAACAGGGTATAACTTTACAAAGTACAGAGTAAACACAGGGCTCATGACCCTAGTAAAAACAATACAGAGGGGGTGAAAAATTATCGAGCTAGTGACAAAAAAGCGGCTAACGCGTTTCGGCGTGAGCCTTACTCATAGCCTCTTAAAACACAAATGAAATCTAGAAGATTAAAAGACCTAGCTCCTCATCTGATTGGTTGGCGGGACACACACCCTGCAACTTATTATCCAATCTAAGACTGCTAAACTAACTGTGTATACACACACACAAACACACACACACCCCACCCCCTATGAATGCACAATACTAGATAGAAACTAATCACTAATAGTAATGATAATAATTATTATTATTATAATAGTCTTCATCACTGAATAATCCAGACCAATATCAATGAACCGGAAAAGACTAGCCGGTTTATTCAACGTACCAAGACGCTGGTCGGATAGTGCCAAAATCCAGCCCTGCCGTACCGGAGATTCTCCGCTCCATTCACTGATGGAGTCCGAATCCAGGGCTCAAAGTGGGAGTGAACACACGATCTGATCAATTCTGATAGGATAGCACCTCGGAGCTTAGCCAGTAGTATCACTGAAACCCGCCTACATGCCATACGTCAACGCGGTGAGTAAACAAAGTAAGCGCGATAGACACAATCACATAGCCCCACTCTGCAGGGTGAGTGACGGAAAGTCCTATCAGAGACAAGACTATGTAGGGGGGCAAGAAGAGAGCAAAATGAGTACAGAACTACGAATGCAACGGACTCAACCTAAACATACAACCAAACAAAAGAAGTGAAATTATGGTCAATTACCCATCATTACTTGAACACCTGTCGGAATGGCTTGATGATATTTTGCAACCACTGGTGAGTACTCTATGGAGTCACCTGGCGGACACTAAACATGTCCTGAATCTGTTGAGTCAATTAACTTGGGAGACCAACTACAGATGGCTCACTGTAGATGTTAAATCCTTGTACACTTCCATCCCCCATGATAAGGGGGTGGAAGCTGTACGTTTCTTTCTGAACAGGCACTTTGGTAGCAAACCCCGGTTTGTGGAGTTTGTAGTGGAAGTAACTCGGTTCCTCCTCACTCACAATTATTTTGAGTTCATGGGACAATTCTATCTCCAGAGACGTGGGACAGCCATGGGAGCAAAGTTTGCCCCGTCCTATGCTAACATCTTCATGGGATGGTGAGAACTGTCCCACGTCTTTGGGGAACGAAACCCTTTCAGAGCTAACATCATTTGGTACGGCAGGTACATTGATGACCTGCTATTTGTTTGGGGAGGAACCGATTCTCAACTTGGAGAATTCGTGGCTGGGCTGGATAACAATGACTGTGGATTAAGTTTTACCTCTGAAGTACAGGATAAACGTGTCAACTTTCTGGACATCACACTGGAGGGTGTGCAGGGCCAGGGCATCAGTACGGAGGTTTTCCGAAAACCCATAGCTGGGAATTCATTGTTACACGCCTCGAGCTGTCACCCCAAAAGAGTGTTTAGGGGTGTGGCTAAAAGCCAGTTCATCCGCCTCAAGAGAAATTGTACGTTATGCACTGCATACGAGAAGCAGGCGGATGACCTGGCTCTGAGGCTCAAAGAAAGAGAGTACGATTCACCGACGATTATGAGAGCAAGAAAAGATGTAGAGAGGATCCCTAGGGAGAGACTTCTGACTCTAGGCAGGAGGAATAAGGGGGGCAGTTCAGAGTTACACAAATTTGGTGACAGGGTGTCTTTCATCACTGACTACTCTAAGCAGTACGATGAAATCTGCCGGATAGTGAACAAACATTTCGGCCTTTTGTCGGCTGATGATGGGCTGACTGACACAGTGGAGAGGGGCATCAGATTTGCATATAGGAAAAATAAGACTATAGGCAATATGGTTGCCCCAACCAAGATTTGGAGAGAACTCCCCAATCAAACGTCCTCTTGGTTGACATCTTTGGGAGTATTTAAATGCCATTACCATACCTGTGTGGCATGTGAAAGGATTACTGTGGGGGACACGTTTGTTTCCACGGCGAGTGGTGAGAGATTCAATATTAAATATTGTCTGAATTGTAGACAAACTTACATTATATATCTCATCACTTGCAGCTTATGTTCCTTACAGTATGTGGGACTCTCAACACGAGAGGCCAGAACTCGTATTAAGGAACACATGTCAGACATCAGGATTGGTTCCAAAACGACTCCCCTGGTTAGTCACTTTGTTGAGATTCATGATAAGTCACTAAGGTCCTTTGTCTGGACCATTATTGATAAGGTTCCCTTAAGAAAAGGCCAGGGAGACAGGGTAAATAAACTTGGAGAAAAGGAGGCATTCTGGATCTTTAAGCTAAAGACCAGGATTCCAAGTGGCCTCAATTCTGAGTTTGACCTGATTAATTTTTGGTCTAAATAAATTTTTGGTCTAATTTTTTGGCACAAATTTTTGGCACAAATTTCTGGTCTAAATAAATTTTTGGTCTATAATAAGTTCTGGTTTAATATAATTATTGGCACCGTTGTGCTGTATTTACATTTGGTACTTTTTATTTAGGCTTTTTGATTATGCTAGGTTTGGTACCTATATTTGGACTGCCAGAGGGAGAGGGGGGGGTATATATCCCATCACCTCTTCTCTCTCTTGCGTGATCCCTTTAAGTGATTACAACTGTTTTCTGTAATTTTTCTTCTGTTTTATCTCCATTCCAACTCGGAGTGGTTCGTATGGTATATATAGGCTTTGCAACATTGGCAGTTTTTGGTTTGAATGACACATTTTTGGATAGTGTTACATTTTACGGGTTGAGATTGCTGGCTCCCCTTATGTATCTGTGCCATGTCTGCATAGTTGTATTGTTCTATGTTCTTACCCTTCATTTATTTGCAATTTCATCTCTGTATGTGATTTGTGTAATATTGACCGCACTTGGTCCACAGTTTTGCCCACTCTGAATAGGATTGTTGTGGACTGCAGATTGATGGGTAATTGACCATAATTTCACTTCTTTTGTTTGGTTGTATGTTTAGGTTGAGTCCGTTGCATTCGTAGTTCTGTACTCATTTTGCTCTCTTCTTGCCCCCCTACATAGTCTTGTCTCTGATAGGACTTTCCGTCACTCACCCTGCAGAGTGGGGCTATGTGATTGTGTCTATTGCGCTTACTTTGTTTACTCACCGCGTTGACGTATGGCATGTAGGCGGGTTTCAGTGATACTACTGGCTAAGCTCCGAGGTGCTATCCTATCAGAATTGATCAGATCGTGTGTTCACTCCCACTTTGAGCCCTGGATTCGGACTCCATCAGTGAATGGAGCGGAGAATCTCCGGTACGGCAGGGCTGGATTTTGGCACTATCCGACCAGCGTCTTGGTACGTTGAATAAACCGGCTAGTCTTTTCCGGTTCATTGATATTGGTCTGGATTATTCAGTGATGAAGACTATTATAATAATAATAATTATTATCATTACTATTAGTGATTAGTTTCTATCTAGTATTGTGCATTCATAGGGGGTGGGGGGTGTGTGTGTGTGTATACACAGTTAGTTTAGCAGTCTTAGATTGGATAATAAGTTGCAGGGTGTGTGTCCCGCCAACCAATCAGATGAGGAGCTAGGTCTTTTAATCTTCTAGATTTCATTTGTGTTTTAAGAGGCTATGAGTAAGGCTCACGCCGAAACGCGTTAGCCGCTTTTTTGTCACTAGCTCGATAATTTTTCACCTCCTCTGTATTGTTTTTACTAGGGTCATGAGCCCTGTGTTTACTCTGTACTTTGTAAAGTTATACCCTGTTCTTTGAATTAAATTCACTTATAAATACCAACGGCCAGTATCAGGTGCTTCTGTTCTCTTGTTCGTTATTGTGCACTTCTGGGCCCTAGTGAGCACTGATTTCTTGGCTGTGAGCTGTGGATCGGGCGGACTACAAGAAACAGCCTGCAAAACTGGGGATTGATGACAGCCTTCCCTCCGCAGTTTGGCATACATCGTTGCAGTCCGGTGTGACAACAGGAAAACCGCTGGAGCAACAACATATGAGGTATTTGCCTACAATCTGTTTAAGGGGAGTCTGTGTTACTTTGCCAATTAGAAGCATTAAGTGCCGTCCCACATGTTGGATGTTTGTTGGCCTGTAACTATAAGATCCGTTTTCCTGCGCTACCTACTGGTCTCCGGGGGGAGAGGAACCCTGGGCGACCTTAGTAACTTAGTGACTGTTTTGACAACGGAGGATTTCCAGTAAGTCAGTCGGTGCAAATTATGCACAGCACCTACCTGGGTTGGTAGGTTGGGCTTACATATACAATTGCGGATATCGGTACATTATTGTTCCTCTGTTGACAGTATAAACACCCATTTTTGTTTTTTCCTCTACATTTGTGGGATAAATTATAGTCCAGATGGACGTTATACAATGTATAAGAATTGAGTGTATTGTTCACTGTTCACTTTTCACTGTATCAAAAACCAAATAAAGATGAATAAATATAAAAAAAAATGAATATTCCATAAATATGCTTTTACATGTTACCATCCTCTTCCTTCACTTCCCTCATTGGATCCCTCCAAGCCTACTCCTCGAAAGGGAGACAATACACAACCACAACCCCAATGGTCCCATTGGATGAAAACAGCCAAGAAGAGATCAAGGGACACTCTAACAGCACAAAATGCACCATCAACTGAACCTGATAATGGCTGAAAGTGAGGCCTCCCAATTAAGATGGCTGAGTGTCAGAGAGGGCTTGAACCTCCCTAAAGACTTGGGAAACAGGGATTCTGGATCAGAGCGCACCGAGGAGGTATCCTCGGAAGCAAAGACTAAGGTTTTCATGTTGGTTTTTCCTTTTTCTTGTTCTCCACAGAATCTAAATGATGTACAATTATGTCATATAATGTTTATTGTTTAAACTTTGTGTTTTTAAAATTTCAGATTGTTACCTACTGGGTGCCATTCAACCCTTTTGGTTGAATCACTACCCCAGTGACTCCCTCTTATAGGATAGAGCCTAGTTATGAGATGATTAGTCCCAGGTTTCCTATTGTTTGTTTACTTGTTACAATGTTTTTTGGTTTTAATCGAATCTCTAATGCTTTTCTCTGTCTATCTCATTACCCAAGGACCTATTATACTGCAACTACCATATCTATTTACTTGACATTTAACCACTTTTCTAAGTCAGGTAAAGAGATGCTCCTAATTTAGGTTAAATGACTGCTATACATTGTAAGAACCGTGTGTAAGCTCACATGAGCCAGAGGCCTCTATTTATCAAGCTGTCAACCGCAAATACGCTGGAATTCCGCAGTGTATTTGTGGCGAGCCTGATTCGCCTTAGTTATCAAAGGCTAGAGACCAGCAAAAGTAGAATTTAGTGACGTAACATATGATCCGCCGGACTCAGTCCGACACAGATTGATGGTTATGTCACTCCAGATTTTCTGAACGCAAGTTCGGCACAATCTGACTACTTTTGGAAGTTATCAAAGAACTACCAGGTATGCTCGCCACTTTTCCGGCCCAGCGTACCTGGTTTTCAATCCGCCGCCCTGAAGGCGGCGGATGCCATAGGAATCAATGGGAGTCTGACAGCAGCGAAAGCTCATGTTTGCTGCTGTCCGATATCCCATTGATTCCGATGGGAAAAGTCTACACCTAACACCCTAACAGGTACCTTGAGTCTAAACACCCATAATCTGCCCCCCCTACACCGCCGCCACCTACATTATACTTATTAACCCCTAAACCGCCGCTCCTGGACCCCGCCTCAACTATAATAAATATATTAACCCCTAAACCGCCGCTCCCGGACCTCGCCGACACCTACATTATACCCAATCTGCCCCCCCTATACCGCTGCCACCTACATAAAGTTATTAACCCCTATCCTGCTGATCCCGTACCCCGCTTCAGCTAAATAAATTGTTTAACCCCTAAACCGCCGCTCCCGGAGCCCACCGCCACCTACATTATACATATTAACCCCTATCCTGCCCCCCTACACCACCGCCACTATAATAAAGTAATTAACCCCTAAACCTAACCATAACCCTAATACCCCCTAACTTAAATATAATTTAAATAAATCTAAATAAATATTACTATTATTAACTAAATTATTCCTATTTAAAACTAAATTCTTACCTATAAAATAAACCCTAAGCTAGCTACAATATAGTTACATTGTAGCTATCTTAGGGTTTATTTTTATTTTACAGGCAACTTTGTATTTATTTTAACTAGGAACAATAGTTATTAAATAGTTATTAACTATTTAATAACTACCTAGCTAAAATAAGTACAAATTTACCTGTGAAATAAACCCTAACCTAAGTTACAATTACACCTAACACTACACTATCATTAAAATAATTACATAAATTAACTAAAATTAAATAAAACTAATTACAATTAAATAAAATTAACTAAAGTACAAAAAAAACCCACTAAATTACAGAAAATAAAAAAAAAAAAATTATTTTTTTAACTAATTAAATAGATAGATAGAGGCCAGAGATTCGGTAGTATAGTTATTATTGTTATTTGGTTTGTACTTGTTCTTATCTTATTTATATTTGATAGTCTTATTGGTTAATAACATTACCTGCATGAAACTTATTGTGGACAATCGTAATGAGGGGGATAAATTATAGTCCAGATGGACGTTATACAATGTATAAGAATTGAGTGTATTGTTCACTGTTCACTTTTCACTGTATCAAAAACCAAATAAAGATGAATAAATATTAAAAAAAATGAATATTGCATAAATATGCTTTTACATGTTACCATCTACTTAACTGCAACAGGCTCCAATGCAGTTCTCTATTTGAATTTTTTTTATTAGGTAGTGTTATTATGAGTGTAACATTTAAATGTATTTTTGATATGTTTTGTGAAACTTTTTTGGTTGGCAAAACAGTTAACCAGAGCTCTGAGGACGCGCTATCCCGATGAGCATTAACTTTAAAGTGATGATAAACTCTCCCCATTTTAAAATCAGATCCAGAAGGTTGGTGATATTTTAGATGGAGTTTCAGTCATCAGTTGTAACAAAGATAGATGTAAAATTCAAACTCCCTGTGCTTCGCCACCCACTTCAAAAGTCAAGTTTTCTGTGAGCTAACAGTTTGAAATGTCCAATCAGCGCTCGAACTACAACAAAAAGGCCATATGGGGAGAGCGCTGATTGGACAACAATTGAAAGTGTTAGCTCACATAAAAAACGTTACTTTTGAAGTGGGCATGGAGCGTGGGGTATTTGAATATTATATCTATATTAAAATTCATTATTACAACTTATTAATTTAATTCCGGATCTGTTTTAATAAAGGGGAGAGGTTACTATTACTTTAATTGCACTCAAGCAATCACGTTTAGTTTCAACTTTAAATATGAGCACAACACCCGACGCACGCAAACAGAAGCGATAAACCCCCGCTCCACTCCAAATCTGGCCCATAATGTTTTAACATACACCTTTTATTTTTTTGCACAGTTATGTAGTTTGAATGCCCTTTAAATACATTTTTTCCTTTTTTTTGCTTAAAAGTGTGACATTTTTACACTAGTCTCCCTGTTGTGTATAGTACAGTAAATAAGGAACTGGTTTTCCTATAACTAAAGTTTTTCTGGGGAATTGAACATTTTCCTTTCAATCTGTTTGAGATTACCATAGAGGTTGCATTACCTGCTTGTGCATAAACGTTAAATTAGAAGCTTTGTTGAGTTAATAGAAAAAAACTATAAGCCGTCCTTTGACATTTTAAGCTTAAGCCTTTCTGTGTTAACCTTTAAAGACAATTTTCTCAGCATGTGTTAGATATTTCTGGCAAGTATTTTAACAGTGATTATCAACCCATGTTCCTGTCAGGACTCATTTTTTAGGAAAGGTTAAGAAATATGAAGAATTGAAGACAAATTTTTAACGTAAATGCTATAGTTACCTAATTTATTTTCATAAGAAGAAATACCTTTTCACAAAACATATTTGTTTCCAACTATTCCCTCTTTAAAAAATGTGCATATTATGAATGTAGAAAAAAATAACAATAAAATGACAAAATTGTGTTGTTTAGTACAAATGTTTGTTGAGCATAAAGGGATATAATTAATTTCATTTCATAATGCAGATAAAACATATCATTTACACAACTTTTCAATCTACTTCTAGTATCTAATTTGCTTCATTCTCTTTGTATTCTTTGTTGAAATAGCAGCAATGCACTACTGCGAGCTAGCTGAACATATTTGGTAACTCATTGACATTGTGCAACTAACAATCACAGGCTACCTCCCAATAATGTAATGCTACTGCTAAATCTACCTAGGCATGCTTTTTAACAATGAATAGCAAGAAAACAAAGCAAATTAGATAATAGAAAGACATATATATATATATATATATATATATGTCATGCACTAAAAATACCTGGATTTGAAACTGGAGCACGATTGGTGCTCCTATTCTATAAGAAGGCAGATGCCAGATTGTTACAGAAGGTGACACTATGTAACGATCATCTGTTTGTGCTGGCGGTTTATGTGGGAGGGAAACCTGGAGGCGGGTTGGCGGTCGAGCAGCGGAAGGGGGAGGGAGTGAGATGGCCCTACAGTGCAGAAATAAATAAAGGGACAGGGAGGGATGAGCTACATTAAAAAATAAAATGTGGGGTAGGGGGATAGGGACCCTAAATAAAGATCGCCAAAAGGAGAGCAGTTGGGGGTCCACTACACTACAGAATTGTTTTTTAAAAAAATTATAAAAAATATAAGCATTCTCGGGTACTAGCTGACAGATGCTAGTACTAAAGATGATGACAATTAATGGAAGGGGGAGGGTTAGAGAGCTATTTGGGGGAGGGTCAGGGAGGTGGAAATGTTGAGGAGGATCACTGCACTGCAGAAAAAAAAATATATAATTTTAAAAAACGTAACAGCATATTGGCAAACTGTCTGCCGGTACCTAAGATGATGGTGACTAGTGAGGGGTGAGGAAGGGAAAAGAGCTTTTTAGGAGGGATCAGGTAGGGATAGGGTTGCCAGCTGTGCTGTATAAAAATACCAAACGACCTGGACATGGGACGTAGCTGGGTTCACACAATGTACCTCTAAAAGCTCAAACCTAGGCCCCACCCTTGATCCCACCACATATATTTTTCCCAACTAAGCAGTCATTTTATCCCCTAGGTAGCCAGTAGCACATGTATGAAGTAGTGATGCGACCCCCTTGGCTGCCAGAAGTAAACTGCAATGATTAAACACCCCTATGGTTTCCTGTAACACATATAATAGAAAATGCACAATGTAACTTATTTTTTAACCATTGAAACATAGAATTTGATGGTAGATAAGAACCAAAAAGGCCCATCAAGTCTAACCATATTACATGTTACTTTTTCCTTAGGATAGCCTTATGCATGTCCAAGGCATTTTTGAATTCCTTTACAGTCTTTAACTAACTTTAGATTGTGACCCCTTGTTTTGACATTTATTTTTTTGTGAAAAATGCTTTCAGCTTCTATTTTTATTAAGTCCCTTCATATATTTGAAGGTTTCTATCATGTCACCTCTTTCCCTTCTATCCTCTAAACTACACATATTTAGATCAAAGTGTCTTTCTTTGTATGTTTTATATTTTAGACCATGTACCATTTTAGTAGCCCTCCTTTGGACAGCTTCTAGTTTATTTATATCTTTCTGAAGATATGGTCTCCAGAACTGTACACAGTATTCCAGATTTGGTCTAACTAATGATCTGTAAAGTGGCATAAGAACCTTGCTATTTCTGCTACTAATACCTCTTCCAATGCAACCAAGTATTCAACTGGCCTTACTGGCTGCACTGCTGCATTGTGTACCAAATTTTAAATCATCTGAAATAATAATTCCCAAGTCCCTTTCTTTTTAGTTACAGTCAGTAATGTACCATTGAGACTATAATTGGCCTTTGGGTTTTTGGATCCTATATGCATAATTTTGCTCTTGGTAATATTAAATTTCAGATCCCATTTATTTGACCAGTCCTCTAGTTTTTTAATATCACATATCTAATAAATGAAGGTCTAGGAGTCCCATTACATTTAGCTGACAGGGGTCTTTAAGTGTCCAGTATTTTAGTACAGATTGTACCAGACCAAAGCAGTTCATGTCATTTTAATAATCTATTCCCAACATATAAGCACTGGGAACCTAAGATTTATAATGGGAGTTTTGTTAGAACTTAAAGGGACAGTAAACACATTGTAATTACAAGACATTTCTGTTACCGTCCTACAGAATAACAAATCAACAAAGTGTAAACATTTGTTTAACAAAATAAAATCCTGTTTACTGCAATCGGTTATCAATAGAAAAACCCTACCCAACACTCGCCTTATTTGGAGAAGCCAAATAAGTTTGAATAGGCAGACAACAAGGCTAATTGTTGCCATTAATAAAGTGAATTGTTTTGCAGTTGTTATCTATTAAAGCCAATTAAGAAAGTATTTGATGCAGAGTTAGCTCTAAAAAGTCAGCAGGACGCAGCTCAAACTCAATGTACAATTATCAGAGCTAAATTACATGAAAAGGGGCAAAATAAATCATGAGTATATTACAAAGTTGTTTTATTATGCATAATTAAACATCTTATGTTAAAGCTACACTAATAACATAACTAAAGGTTAAACTGACAGTCATGGTATAATGTGATGCCTGGTTGCCATGGCGACAGTTTTAGTGGAGTGGCTTATGTGATGCAACAGTTATGTCATAAAACCAATTGACAACACAAAGCCACCACCCTCATAACCGCTGCTCACCTTACTAAAGCTGCCAGACTGATCCTGCTGAGCATCAGTAATCACTGACACGTAAATATTAGTTATCTAATATATTTATTTCACAGCTAGCTAATTACAGTAAAGCTAGTGCTTTACAACCACAGCTCTGAATATGTGCTGGTATGAAGAACAATGACTACCTGCAACACAACGCAAATTGCATCTGTTGGGAGCTGCAGTTATGAATAGGGATGGGCGAATGTGTAAATTTTCGAATTTCGAATGTAGAACGAATGTTATTACCGAAATTCGAATTCTAAATCCGAATGTCGATAAGAACGAATATTCTTAAAAATTCGAAAATCGAATGTTATTTACAGTTTTCGAATGTCACTTTCGAATTCAAATGTTTATAATTATATTGAATGTCCACATTCGAAATTTCGAATTTAACATTCTATTTAACAAATACTATTCAGAAGTTCAATAGTTCATGTGGTAGGGAGGGAATCTAGTAAATTAATACATAATAGATACAAATATATCATTTCGAATGTTTCCATATAGAATATTGCATAATTCGAATATTACATTTAAAGAAAGCATTAGAAATACTATTACAAACATATAAATTCGAATTTTTCGAATTCGAATATAAATTCGAATTTTTCGAATTCGAATATTGCATAATTCGAATATTACATTTAAAGAAAAAGCATTAGAAATACTATTACAATCTAAATTCGAATTTTTCTAATATAATATTTTTGAATGTAATCGTAAAATTCGAAACCGAACATTCGAAAATCGAATGTTAGAATGTTATGTAAACATTCGAAATTCGATTTGAACGAACAAATGTGTTAAAATTCGTGCCGTTTTTTGAATGTTGCGAAACATTCGCCCATCCCTAGTTATGAACAACAATTAATTCAGGTAGTGTTACCATGATCACCCGCAACTCAGTAACTGAATAATACTAAGCCATCTTTATATACATTGTAAAATAATACAGATAAATGACAGAAGTAATAGCTTAAACTTTGTAGGTTCCTACAGGCACCATTACTCTGAGACAAAACATAACATACAAACTGTACATAATAATGATCAATATTATCTTCACACCTTTAATTAAAAATACATATAATGTAATAAATATTTAATTTTTTTAAATAATTATTTTAAACATATTATAGCATTATAAGTATTATAGCCATAACTGTAGGACACACCAATGCCTTTTTTCTGTGCTTCCTCTACATATAAGACTTGCAGCTGGCAACAAAGGATTTAAACCAGTTTTTAAAATGGTAAAAATTACTGCATCATTAGTCTGCAAATGCTCTAAAGCAAGGACTTATAGTAAAGGCCTAGAATATAAACCCCACAGCATGGGCCTGCAATTTATACGCTGCAAACTCACTGGTGCTGGGACCCTCATTAAACACTGCACTGTAAGGTGCTGCATCTGATGTTTTTTTGATCCAGATGAAGAAAAGGCAACTGGCGATCTGAAATAAATTCAGATCAGAGTGATGCGCATCTGTCCAGCAGTATACGCGCTGATAGCAGATGTCCTCACGCTGCAAACTCACTAGTGCTGGGACCCTCATTAAACACTGTGCTGTAAGGTGCAACATTTGATGCAGCTGTTTTTTCTGCTTGACCCAGATCAAGAAAAGACAACTGGCGATCTGAAATAAACTCAGATCAGAGTGATGCGCATCTGGCTTGCAGTATACTACGCGCTGATGGCAGATGTCCTCACGCTGCAAACTCACTGGTGCTGTGACACTCATTACCCACTGTACTGTAAGGTGCAGCATTTGATGCAGCTGTTTTTTCTGCTTGACCCGGATCAAGAAAATACAATTGGGGATCTGAAATAAATTCAGATCAGACTGATGCGCATCTGGCCTGCAGTATACGCGCTGATGGCGGATGTCCTTCAAGGATTTTTATATTACTAAACGGTAAGTATCTAAGGTAAGATTTTCTGAGATTAACAATTTTATAAGCTCTTTGAGCAAGACATCTCATTACCACTCTAGATTGTAAATATAGATCCTGTTCCAAGAGCCCACAGGCAGTGAGGTCAGATAAGATGTCACATTTATGTTGTGCTTTTCATTTACTTTCCCATTTCATAAAAATCTTTAGCTTTAATTTGGTTCTCTATGTTTAAAGCTTTCTGTACTTTTCAAGGCTTATTGATATAAGATATGCAAATCATCTCTGTGACACTAGAACTTGAATCATAACACCAACAATAAAGCATAATTATACTTACACTGCTATAACTTTAATGAACTGATATTAAATCAAACTGAATGGCTTAAATCCACTCTCACTGCACATATCTGTATAATGTAATAATGTTAAGGATCTTGGCGAAGAGAATACAATGATATGATTAATATGTTTGCACTTATATCCACAATGCAATGCCTTGACGTAGGGACACCAATAATACTGCTAGCTTATAAGCACCTTGCAGCTGGATTACAATTTTATCTGAGAACTGCTCACCCTGGAACAAAAACTACCATGTCTGTGACACTAAACCTGAATGTCTACAGTCACCGTGGTACATTGTGTCATGTACCTATCTTCTTGCATTGGATGAAAAATCCTTACAAGATGTGCATAGACTGTTTCATATCTGGCAAGCAGTATAACGAAGACTGGAATACTCTATTGCAGTGGCAGGAAGATTGAAGATTTCAGAGGGACTAGTGTTATGTCACATGCTGTGTGCAGTCTTAAATCAGGTATTTATGTTCTTTCTCTACACTGTAAGTACCCAGAATTAAGTTCTCCTTAATTACAAGAGTGTAAGCTCTTTGAGAAAAACACTGAAACACTAGAATGTTAGTTCCTTGGAACAGGGTCTGCATTTACACCCATGGAAATCTTTTAGAGCAGGGACTCCCATTGTACCAAATAAATGTATTGTTGTTAATAGAGTGAGATAAACCTTCCATTTAATTAGTTCAGCAAAAAATAAATATACAATGGATAGAATATACAAATTATCCCACAGAGTGTATTACAAATTCAAAATGCATTTTTAATATGGCACCCCTTATGCTCCTGTCAGTTTAAACCAGTAGTGTAGCAAAACTGTGAAATACGTGAGGCTTAATTAACACAGCATCAACCATAGGCAGCCTGTTTGGCTACTTTGGGACTCTTTCTCACTCAAGTCATTATGGTTGATGCTGATGTCCTCGAACATTCCACCCTTTGCTATAGGGCTGCCCATCATATTGAAATGGATTTTGAATAATAAGTGTTGCAATTTTGCACAGATACATATATTTGTTTTTGCTAAGATTAATACAATGGAGGTATGAGCCCCAAATGGGCCAAACAGGCTGTCTATGGTTGGTGTTGCTGTTCTGCTCAAGCAATAATTTCACGCTTTGTAAGTGTGGTTACGAACATTAATGTAATCATCAGCAAAACTGGCATATAGCCGTAAACCTAAAATCTATGCTTGAGTCCAATAACATAGCACCTACATCATACTGACGAGCCCCAAAGAGGGCGAAACAACCTGCCTATAGTGAAAAAACACTTTACATTTGTAGTATTAGAATATATTATTCCCCTGCAAGACACCACTCTATTTGTACTGGGTTTGTATGTAATCTCAACAACTATAGAATAATAAGGTTTCCATATATCATAAGATTCAAAATGTTGCCTGATTTCCCAGTGCCCTTGACATATTAAAAGGGTTCCTACCTAAAACTATTAAATGGTCAGATATTCTGCACATATCTGCAATAAATATGTTTGTATATTTATATATGAGGACACAAAGAATATCTGTCAATGATAGCAGCAACTGGATCACCCCAAAACCTCTAGCAGTTATGTCCATGCTTATTTCAGTGCAGGCCTTCATTTCCCAAGTTGCCTACATGCCTTATTTGGCAGTACCATAATGGTCTAGCTATCTATAATAGGACTACTACTTGGATAAACAGACAAGCCTCTCTTACGCCTAGATTTAGAGTTTTGCGGCCAAAGGGGTGCGTTAGCTACGCATGCTTTTTTCTGGCCGCACCTTTTAAATACCGCTGGTATTTAGAGTTCACAGAATGGCTGCGTTAGGCTCCAAAAAAGGAGCGTAGAGCATATTTACCGCAACTTCAACTCTCGATACCAGCGGTGCTTACGGACGCGGCCAGCTTAAAAAACATGTTCGTGCACGATTCCCCCATAGAAAACAATGGGGCTGTTTGAGCTGAAAAAAAAACTAACACCTGCAAAAAAAGCCGCGTTCAGCTCCTAACGCAGCCCCATTGTTTGCTATGGGGAAACACTTCCTACGTCTGCACCTAACACTCTAACATGTACCCCGAGTCTAAACACCCCTAACCTTACACTTATTAACCCCTATTCTGCCGCCCCCCCCCTATCGCTGACACCTGCATATTTTTTTTAACCCCTAATCTGCCTCTCCGTAAACCGCCGCTACTTACATTATCCCTATGTACCCCTAATCTGCTGCCCCTAACACCGCCGACCCCTATATTATATTTATTAACCCCTAATCTGCCCCCCACAATGTCGCCTCCACCTGCCTACACTTATTAACCCTTAATCTGCCGAGCGGACCGCCCCGCTATTATAATAAAGTTATTAACCCCTAATCCGCCTCACTCCCGCCTCAATAACCCTATAATAAATAGTATTAACCCCTAATCTGCCCTCCCTAACATCGCCGACACCAAGCTTCAAACATTAACCCCTAATCTGCCGACTGGAGCTCACCGCTATTCTAATAAATGTATTAACCCCTAAAGCTAAGTCTAACCCTAACACTAACACCCCCCTAAGTTAAATATAATTTAAATCTAACGAAATAAATTAACTCTTATTAAATAAATTATTCCTATTTAAAGCTAAATACTTACCTGTAAAATAAACCCTAATATAGCTACAATATAAATTATAATTATATTATAGCTATTTTAGGATTTATATTTATTTTACAGGTAACTTTGTATTTATTTTAACCAGGTACAATAGCTATTAAATAGTTAAGAACTATTTAATAGCTAAAATAGTTAAAATAATTACAAAATTACCTGCAAAATAAATCCTAACCTAAGTTACAATTAAACCTAACACTACACTATCAATAAATTAATTAAATACAATACCTACAATTATCTACAATTAAACCTAACACTACACTATCAATAAATTAATTAAATACAATACCTACAAATAAATACATTTAAATAAACTAACTAAAGTACAAAAAATAAAAAAGAACTAAGTTACAAAAAATAAAAAAATATTTACAAACATTAGAAAAATATTACAACAATTTTAAACTAATTACACCTACTCTAAGCCCCCTAATAAAATAACAAAGCCCCCAAAATAAAAAAATGCCCTACCCTATTCTAAATTACAAAAGTTCAAAGCTCTTTTACCTTACCAGCCCTGAACAGGGCCCTTTGCTGGGCATGCCCCAAAGAATTCAGCTCTTTTGCCTGTAAAAAAACACATACAATACCCCCCCCAACATTACAACCCACCACCCACATACCCCCAATCTAACCCAAACCCCCCTTAAATAAACCTAACACTAAGCCCCTGAAGATCTTCCTACCTTATCTTCACCTCGCCGGGTATCACCGATCGGTCCTGGCTCCAAAATCTTCATCCAACCCAAGCGGGGGCTGGCGATCCATAATCCTGCGGCTGAAGAGGTCCAGAAGAGGCTCCAAAGTCTTCATCCTATCCGGGAAGAAGAGGCGAAAGATCCCATTGAAAAGATAGGATACGCAATTGACGTAAGGGGATCTGCGGTATGGAAAAGCTGCGGCTGGAAAGTGAGCGTTAGACCCTTTCCTGACTGACGCCAAATACCGGCGGTAGCCCAAAACCAGCGTTAGGAGCCTCTAACGCTGGTTTTCACGGCTACCGCCCAACTCTAAATCTAGGCCTTAGAAAATGTAATTCTGTATAAATGTAAACTTCAAAATCCTCACATTTTCATATATGATGTAAAAAAACAAGCTGTCCTGTGTGGAGAGACAATACAGACACTACTTTAGCCTAGGTGAAACTTTCACTTTCGAAGGCTCAAGATTTACAGCTAACAAACTTACTTTGTTTTCTGCCATTGGGCTTGGCATTATTTCTCATATTGTCTGGCTAACAGGGAATCCCCTAGTTCAAACATCGGTGACGTTGGTTCCGAAGTCACGTGACCTGCAACGGTCTTCAATAGCTTTGACGACAGGATCCCCTCTTTGGGGCTCGTCAGTATGATGTAGAATTGGAGCCCTCTGGGCGAGATATGCTTGTACCCTGCTTGCTCCCAGAAGTTTCTTTACTGAGTACTACACTGGATATCTATACCAAAGGAAATATCACATTGTGAACTGTTTTGAGTTCAGTTCTTTTAGACATCTTTGCACAATAACTCATTTGGAAATGAGCCATCTTTATCTCCTTTATCAGTATTGACTTATTTGCACATATGTGTAAACTGTTTTACCTGTCACACGTATCCAAGGATGCTTTTTTACTTAGGATGCTTTTTTACTTTTTGTGTTTTATAACTGTTTTATATTGGCTATCTATAGTGTATTTGAGATAGTGCACATCTCTTATTTATACATAGTAAGAATACATTGTACAAGTGTTTTTAGAATATTGCCTATTCTTGTTTTATTCTAAATTTTATTATATTTTGGTCAGTTTAATCCACTCCAGCTTTTTTAGCGCAAGTCCATTTTTGTAAATCCCATTATCACTGCCAGCTGTGCTTCATAAAAATACCGGACAACCTATAGGTGACATGCACAGCCCTGGCTACTCAATAAACCTTTTTTTCCCAAAATTGGCCTAGATGCCAATTGTCTCTGTAAGGTTATCAGTTGGGTTAATATGGACTAATAAGAGATTTTCAAAATTGGAGCTTTCTCAGTCCATTTTACAGATATTTTTCAGATGGCATGTCTGCCAATTTCAATTTGCCAAAAATAACCTCACAAATCCAATTCCAAGCCACCAAAACACACTTTCTTTTCTCACAAAAAATCCTACTAAATTGTCAACACTTTTACCCAGTGAAACCCCATTTTTACCAGTTTTATTCAAACCATCTTAAACATGCGCAGAACACATTACAACAAACACATTCAATTCCTGTTTTAATTTTAAGGGAAATTAAACTCAAATTTCTAAATTACATGGGACATGGCACTCAAAATGTTTATAACATGTATATAAAAGAGCAGCAGTTAAATATTCAAGCAGCATTACAAACAGACAAGTTGAATAAAATGCATATTGGTTTTGTGCAACCTTATGTGACTTATATTGTGGGTATGTATTGGAAGAGGGAACAGTGATCTTATATTGGTACCAGTGTTATAACACTGTGATTTTTCTGGATTTCTGACATTTTCCTTTGGTAGTTATACTAGATACTATTATTACTTGTTAGTTCTTTTGCTTTGTAGGTTCTGTTTAAAGTGCTAGAGAGAGTCCAGCTACTGAGTTTGGTTTCTATAGTCCACTTACCCCTAATCCCTCCTTGGTTACTGTGTTTAACTTGCAGTGTACCAGTAAGGTTTTGTAGTAAGTTGATTCCAGATTTTTTTTTTCTGGGACAACAGCATTCCACCGGACACTGGTGAAGATGTGGGTCAGGAAAACATTTTTACAAACTACAAGGCGAAAGGAAGGCAGTCTCCTCCCTTGCAGACAACCCTAATATCATCATACGGGATGCTGACAAGGGAGGAGGAATAGTGATACAAGATCTTTGTGATTACTTATCAGAGGCCAAACGGATCCTGAATGACAATAACTACTATAGAGTCCTAAAAACAGACCCCACATCTATCTTTCTAAAATAATATCATATATTGATTGAAAGAGGCTCCAATCTTAACATTTTAAATAAAGATGAAAGAAATTTTCTTAAAGTTAGCAACCCTAGTGTGGCACATTATTACCATTTGCCAAAAATCCATAAGGATCAAAAACACCCCCCTGGCCGACTTATTATCGCCGGGATAGATAACTTAACATATAATCTATCTTACTATATCGACCTTTTTTTACAGAAACATGTTGTTGGCCTCAGATCCTATATTAAAGACAGTACGTATTTACTCAATAAAATCAAGGATTTTAAAAATAATGGTGACCTAGTATGGATCACCTGTGACGTTAGTTCTCTCTACTCTAACATATCTCATGAATTAGGTTTACAGACAATTTTGTTGAAATTAAATGAAGACCACTATATGCCTCACTTCCAAAAAGAGTATATTATAGAATGCATTAAATTTATTTTACAACACAATTATTTTTTGTTTCAGGATTTATTTTATTTGCAAATCAAAGGTACGGCCATGGGCACCAGATTCGCCCCTAGCTTTGCTAACATTTTTATGGGCATTTTTGAGGATATTTACATCTATAATTCCTCTGCTGGGGCGAGTCTGGTTTTCTATGGCCGCTACATTGATGACTTGATCTTCCTTTGGAGAGGTGACCTTTCCTCAGCAACATTATTTGCTGCTTCACTCAACCAAAATGATTTTGGTTTGTCTTTCACTGCCGATATCAACAAGCAGACAATAGATTTTCTAGATCTCACATTAAGTTGGGACCAGTCAGGAAATCTCTGTTCAAAAACATTCTTCAAGAAAGTAGACAGCAATAGTTATTTAAACTTCAAAAGTAATCATCATATCAACTGGCTATCAAACATCCCTTTTAGTCAATTCGAGAGAATCAGACGTAACTGTTCATCGCTAGAATCCTTTGACTTGCAGAGTAAAATCATCTACCAAAGATTCCTTGACAAAGGATATCCTAATGACCTTTTGATATATTGTAGAGACAAGGCCAGACTTCTAGATAGGGACACTTTACTCAATAAGAATAAGATCCCTAAAAAAAGAGAGAAGGATAATTTTTCAGCAAAACCATTGTTTATTACTCAATACAATAATAATTACAAACAGATTAGACAGATTCTAAACAAACTGGCCAATAATACTCAGAGATCCCATCTTGAAAAATTTAGTAGATAGTTATCCCAGAATCGTATATACTAGGGCTCCCACTCTGAGGAGCAAGCTAGCTCCCAGTAAAAAAGTTAAACACATTTTTTCTAACAAAAAATCTAATAACAATACAAATTTCCTTAGTCATATAGGAGTCTACAAATGTGGGAAAAGAGGCTGCAACACTTGCAAATATATACCATCTGGTATGAAAAATTTCTCCTCTAAAATCACTGGGGAAAGTTTTCCCATTAAAAAATTCTTAAATTGTAATTCTATCTTCGTAATTTATGTCCTTGAATGCATTTGTGGGGCCCAATACGTGGGTCGTACCTCAAGAAAAGCCAGAACCAGGTGGGGAGAACATTTACGCAATTGTAAAAATTGCAAAAAGAAAAAGGTAAAACATAGTATACCAGAACATTGCCTTAACAAGCATCAGGGCAATCCTGAAATATTCAAATTTTATCCTATAGACTATATACCTCCTTCAACAGATTACAATAGAATTATTAAATTAAGACAACGTGAAACCTTCTGGATTCACAAGTTGAATACTCTGTGGCCTTCAGGTTTGAATTCAAACTTGGATTTGGCAGCATTCAACTAATGAACACAATATTATCAAATGCCCTACCCTATTGTCGTGTATCCAACCTAGACAGAAAATAGTCTACCTGTGGTGTTAAGTTTAAAATAGAACACACACAATACATGCTAATTTCACTCCAAAGTATAATTTTACTCCAAAGTACACAGTATCAGTTATATTGTACCATATATCGTAGGTACAAGAATCACATTACACCATATCAAATGTGTATATATATATATAAAAAAATTGTGTCTCAATTAGTGAGCGTTAACATATGTTATTTATGTCCATTTCTTTGTCACTCATGATATAGTTGTAGATACTTGTTTATGACACGGAATACGTAGATTAGAGTATATTATATATTCTATACAGTAGAATTATCAATTTGATATTTCACTGTTATAGTTCTTGTAGCCTCATTGTGTCCCTACAATCCTTCGACCATCTCCTCCATTACGACAGGATCACAACAAGCTGCTGAGTATTTTGTACACTTTAGCAAAGAGCAAAAGGTTTTTTTCCGCGGTTCCTAAATAACACAATATTTATAACATTGTTTCCATTTACACACAGTAGAATTTCTTCTGATTTGCAAACAAACTATCATTCTTGTTATTGCATGCAACTAAAGTATTTTTTTAGGATGTCAGCGAAATATTGTATTTTAAATGTAAAAAAATGTCCGGTTATTTATTGGTGGATGTACCAACCAATCATGACCTTCCTATGTATTTTTAAACGTTGTTTTTCCCGCTATACTTATATACCTACCTGATGAAACGGCCAGTGAGCATTATCGGCCGAGAAACGCGTTGTATTTAGCTCTTAAATAAATTTCTTTTAAATTATTTTTACCTAACATTTTGTCCGCTGACTTCCTTTTTTATTGGTGATTTTAAAAATATTTTTTAGTCACCCCTTTTTTATTCTGTGACCTACTAATCTGAACAACAACTTGTATGCACTGTGTGTATTCTGAGCCTTCACCAAGCCCCAGGTGCATTTTTTGGTGCGTCCACGTCATACCTAGAGGATTTCCTTCCCTCAGAGAACAGTTGAGCCACAGCTGAGAATTCAGTACACACGCTGGGTGCGGAGGACAAGCCTGAGCCGATAACAGCTACAATCAATCAGCGTACTGACTGCTGTATTAAGGTCAGCCTGCCCAAATGCACTACTTGCGAGTGCCAACTCCATTGTGAGTATACATCTTGCTGAAACTGTGTCTTTTGCCGTGTCCATCTGGGTTTAGACGATATTGCACCATTGGTCTTCTGTGTTCTTTTTCTATCATAACAGATCTCCGACACGACTTCCACACATTCAGCATACTGACTGCTGTACAAAGGTCAGCCCGCCTGTATGCACTACTTGCGAGTGCTAAGCTCTTTGTGAGCATCCACTTGGCAGATACTTTTTATGTTTGTATCACTTTTGATCTTGACGATATTACACCATTAGGCGCTCTCTCTTTGTGCTTTCAATTTTTCAGTTCACCCGATTTACCACCGGTTTGGAGTGGAGCAGCCTTCCAGAATTATTGATTCCGACAGTGTCGATTTCACCTATCTATCATTGACTCTGCACTTTATTGTGAATTCAAATTCGTTTGTATTTTCATTTATTTTCAAATATTTAATTTATTGTCAATATATGTAATATTTTATCACTTTATCCATATCATATGCCCATTGTATGGGATGAGGTTTTTTTGAGTACACACCACTAATTATGCGAGCCATATATTCACCAAACTAGACACATTCAGTTTTTTAGACATACACACTAAAAATATTTTATTCCTTCTGTGTTTTTTTCATACAAGTACTAACACAAACACAATATTACAATTTATGATCATTATTAGATCCATATTTTGAATTTTTTTTTTTTGACACGCCAGCACAGATAACACGCACAATTCTCGTGCATTAGTATAGCGCACCCTATCGTATGATTTAATATCGTACCTTTTTTTACTACAGGAAAACAGTTTGCTGTTTGTAAAATGTTATCTTGATCCACATTTTCCTATTTTATTTGATGATAAGCATATTGTCTGTCTTGCTCAAAAATCAACCTCAAAATTAAAGCCCTTAGGGACCTGGGTTCTTATATTAAATATCCAAAAGGTTTCCCTTTTAGCTAGAAGAGCTTGTATATCACCACCTCTAGGTGGTCTTCTGACTTTCTCTATAACACACCATTTGAAATAAGTAGTGAGACGCTGATGTTAATTGATAAAATGTGAGGCTAGAGCAGAACAATGTATTGAATTACCTATATCATTAAGATGTTCACAAATCTGTTCATGTACTTATTGTATGGTGAAACTTACATATTGTAAGTTACAAACCTGACACCAAATTAGTTAAACTACAAAATTGGTTCTACAATTAGTACAATAGTCTAAGGTAAAAACCTTCAGTGTGGAGTTTGATTGAAAGGTTTCACATATCATGGTTTCACTACAGGCTTTACAAGTTTTACCACCACATTTGTAGTGCCCTTTACATGTTAACCAGGATGTCTGGTTGTCATGATAGCTTTTCTGCAAAGTCATACTTGGCGCTTAGATATTTTCCAGTGTTTTATTCCATCGACTCACAAATTGACAGCTTTTTATAATACTAGGGGCCAGATCTTCATCAACCAATAAGATCGGGAGATTTTTTATTTATCTTACATACTTGTTCATATTAAGCTGAAAATGTTGTAACAAAAAACATTCTCTTATCTTTCAGGGTATCTTTCTGTTTATTAACTGTTAATAGAGACTGTCTGTCTATATATTTAATTCATTGCTCTCATTAAGAAAATCTGAAGTTGGCCTTTAGCTATGATAAATTGACAATGTTTGGAATGTGAGCTTTTCACATATAAAAGAATATAAAAGTGTATTAGATGTTATTGATTTCCTGTAAAGGTTAGAAATAATTACACCTGTTTCACGGTGTAAGGTATTTCAGACTTCTCCAGCGCATATGTAAATTTTAAGTTATACTCATTCCGATTTAAATATTCAATGAACTGATGAGCTTGCTCTACAGATCCCGACCATACAAATATCAAATCGTCAATGTATCTTTTATACATAGTGATGGTCTCTATACAGATTTCTATCTCCAAAGACGTGGGAGAGCTCACCCCAACCCATGAACAGGCTGGCGTACAAGGGAGCAAACTTTGCCCCCATAGCTGTCCTCTGGAGATAGAAATCAGTGTTAAACTCTACTGCTTGAATGCCTAAAGTGTGTGGTATAGCAGTATACAAACCCACCACATCTGTTTGGTATCCTTTAATAAAGAGGGTAATAAATATATGGTTTAAAAAGAATATCTAACCAATTTGATAAATTCTCAAACAATGACCCAATACCAGCCACTATGGGCCTGCCTTTCACCTCCTTAAGTGACTTATGAACTTTAGGAAATAAATTAAAAATAGGAACTACCGGAAAAGGAGTAAATAAATAATCAAAAGTATCCTTATCTATGATATTTAATGTTAAGCCATTATCCAGTAAGTCTCTTAGCCTATGCTGAAACAATGCAGTAGGATCAGAGGTAAGCTTAATATAAGCTGTTTCATCCCTTAACTGTCTCATGGCTTCAGCATCATAGTCAGACCTATTTATGACAACTACATTGCCAGCCTTATCAGCTTGATGTATAACTAGGTGTTTCCAAGATTGTAGTGTCTTTCACTCAAGGTTAGATTAAACCTTTTTTTAGTATCATGTTTAGACAAAGAAACCAAATCCTGTTCTACTTTTTTGTGTGGAATTTAGCTAAAAATATCCCCCTAGAGTGTGTAGGATAAAAGTTAGATGTAAAACCTACATGAGAATTTTTCATTTGAGATCGTAAAGAGGATTTAAATTCTAGCTCAAATAGAGAAAAACGTATCTGTAGTATCTGCAAAGTCAGCACCATATTGTATGTCAAGTGGAATACCCCCATTACTTTTGGACACATCTCAGATCTTAACTGGTTGTGGATCGTTTGAAAAACACTTCTTCAAAGAAAGATAACGAACAAAGTGATTGACATCCAACATGGTTACAAATAGATAATGAAGTGGCTGGAACAAAGCTCAGACCATATTTAAGTACTTGTACCTCACTATCTGTCAGAGTATAACTAGACAAGTTAACCACATCTACATATTACACTTGTTTTTGGCCCTCACTTGTCTGAAAGAATACCTGTTCTGCCTTTTTCCTCTCCTCTTATTCCTTCTCCACCTCCGTTTCTTACTCCCCCCACTGTGAAAATCCTTTTGAAAATCAATATTGGCTAAAGCTGCCCTTTCTTGAGTGGATAAAAAGGATTGAGTGGAGGTCTCAGAAGGTAGAGGAGGAATAGTTGGTATTTGTTGGGAGGATATAATTTCAGTCTGATATATATCGGAGGGTGTAGTCTGTATACTATTTATTGTTGGTCTAACATTTTTAAGAATAGGTTTGTGAGGTATTTGTAAAGATACTGTCTTACTAGTATTCAAATTCTTACTAGTAAATGTACTGGGTAGGGTTTTAGTAGTATCCTCATCAATAGCATCAAAATCAGTGTCTGAGTGGGGGGGCGGAGTTAACTGCCGGACTGAGTGGCAGCGCTACAAGAGAGCTCTGCTAAGAAATATTATATTTTAATTAATAATAGCCTGAAAAAATACCTCAATTTTCAGATTTGTAAGGGGACTATCAACATGCTAACCCAGTGGCTAACTGACCGGGTCCTTTTGGTCACTACTCGCCAAACTTCAGCTTCTTGCTGTTTAACCCGCTGCAGCACCCGAGATTGCCCGGCGTACAGGAGAGAGCCGTGTACTCCGGAGGGTCGGGGCTCTGCTCCGGAGTGCTCGCATACCAAGGGGGTTACTTCCCAGTGTAACCCGCCATCGAGGATCAGTACAGACGCTGCGGATTAGCGGGAGCAAGGTAAAAACAGACACCTTCCATAAGCTCCAGACGCAGACCGGACAGATCAGTGAACCATACTGACTCCTTGTTATCGCCCCTGGCCGAGACTAAGCATCAGACATACCCCAACTTGATAGACAGTATTTGGAGACAGGGAGGCTCTGAGTTGCAGTGCAGAGAGAACTGGCGCAAACAGCCGCCATCTTCACACAGACCACACGGCCGTAATCCAGATAAAAGAAGCTGCTGCAGCATCCTGCCCCTTATACACGGACTGGTGTGTCTGGCACTGAAGTTAACAGAGACCGCCATTACAGAGGTTAAAAAGGGGAAAAAATAACAATAACAGGTTGAGAGTAAGCTGGATAATAAAATACACTACTTACACCAAAGTCCGGTACATGCTCTCAGACTAACTGTGCAATTAACACTGTCGCATGTACAGCTGGCGCAGGCGAGGTTTCATAGCCCCCTCATTTTCATCTCCATTTTCTATTATTTTCTATTATTGGAGCTCAGAGTTCATTCCCATGGGGAGCTCCATAACTGTCATAGGCCCTACCTAACCTGAAGGTCACATAGGCTCCACTGTTGTTTGGGCCCTCATCCACAGACCTATATCAGCAGTGTCCTGCTACTTCCAATCTTCTAAGGGACTCCTACAGAACTTGATTTGTGCCTAGATCACATACCAGAAATGGCCATAAAGGTGTAAGCACTAAGGAAAAGAGACATTTATTTGTATTGGCCTACAATAGGTTAAACAGCCCTCAGACTTTCTACATATCTTGATTATACACTGGGGAACCTAATACAACATTACTCCCTTAGAGTCAGTCAACTCTGCCACATTAGGCCTAACATTCACGAGGAACCGCTTCTTGGAGGCCCCACAGCCTACTAACAGAACTTAACCATCAGTCCACTCTCCTCCATTTCCCACCTGTTCACACAGGTGGTTCATATCCCTGATACCCTTTCCCGACTTCGTCGACAGGAGACACGTCCCCTGGAGAGTGGGCCTGGCCTCCCTAGGTAGGGGCAGTTGTGCCTAACAAAAGACCCTACTAGCAACATGCCCTGTGAGTAAAAGAAAACCTTATATGGAGGGGCCTTTAAAATGATACCTGACCTCCCTGGGTCCTCATAACTAGTTCCAGACACAAACCTGATTGTTCAAAACCTATAACGGATATACCTTATACCACACGAGAGGAGAAGCTGTCAACCTATCCCACCACCAAGAGCAGCTAGGTTGTAATAATTTGCTGATTGGATCATATCGACAGAGACCAGAAGCATCATGTCCCAGAACCAAAGAAGGAAATCCAAATCCCAAAATTCTCAAAAGAAAACTGTCCTGGATCACTTTCATCTTGCCTCCTCAGTTCAACAGGAGGCCTCAGATGAGGACTTATAGACACCATTAAGTCTCTTTTGGCAGGACATCATGATTCTATGACAAAAAAGTTTGACAAGTCTCATGCCGACTTAAAGAGGGACATTGCCTCGATAGGGGAGCGGACCGACGCTTTAGAGCGAAAACAAGAGGATCTTATCATAGACCACACTAACCACTTGTCCTATTCGGAGAACCTGGCAGTACAGATTTCCTCGTTGGAAAATAAGCTTGCGGACCTTGAAGACAGGTCAAGGAGGAATAACCTCAGGATCCGAGGAGTCCCTGAAGTGGTCTCTACCCAGGACCTAGAAAGCTATCTGAAGGAACTTTTCAGAGAGTAGATACCAGAGGCTAAGGACTGATCTTTTGATGGACAGAGCTCATAGGGTGGCAAGACCACGCTCTTTATCGGCTAACAAGCCCAGAGATGTGGTAACTAAGCTTCATTATTTCTCCTTTAAAAACCAACTCATCAATGTAGATATGAAGACCAAAACACTATCAGAGAAATTCGCCCAAATCCAACTGTTTCCAGATCTGTCAGCTCACACACTGTTCTTGAGAAGAACATATGCAGACTTTACTAGAATTCTCAGAGCCAAGGGAATAAGATACCGATGGGGATTTCCAGTGAAGCTACTCATAACTAAAGATGGTCATCTACATACAGTCTCAAAACCAGAGGAGGCTCGGCTTCTGCTGCAAAGATGGGAACTACTTCCTAAGGATCGTGAAGATCAAGGGACAACGTCATCTGAGCTTTGTCCATTGAGGGCGGGCACACTGGAATGGAAACCTCTCCCACAGAGACCTGAGCAGCCCCCCAGAGGACAGTCTAACACTCATCGTCATTCTCCATGAGGGGGTCTCTCTCTCAGCCCCAGCTTCTTCACTCATGGACATGTGCATCACTTGGCCACCTGTCAGAAGAGTAACCTTCTAACAATGTATCCTTTCTAGAATGCTATATGTAGATTAGGGGGAGGTTCATGAGCC
Source organism: Bombina bombina (assembly GCF_027579735.1). Classification (NCBI taxonomy): domain Eukaryota; kingdom Metazoa; phylum Chordata; class Amphibia; order Anura; family Bombinatoridae; genus Bombina; species Bombina bombina. The sequence continues at coordinate 49,885,332 of NC_069508.1, forward strand.
TTGCTCCCCATCACAGTTTAGGAAGATATTGGCTAAGTTGCCATTTTGATTACTAGTTATTCGTTAGTTGTTATTATGGACATATGTTTATACAATAAGGGAGGCTGATAGGTTTATATATATTATTCGCTATCTTATATGTGCTAACACACTTATTTCTATAGGTTGTTTTACCATATAGTGTCCTTCAATGGTAAACATTTCGTATTAGTAGTACTGAGAGTCCCTGTATCAACTAACTGGTGCCCATAATCTCAGTCCACCTTCCTCTCTCTGGTCTTAAGTGATAATCATGCCCCACAGGTTTGCAACAAGACAAGATATCAGGTATATAAGGCCCTAGATTATTCACCTTTCATATAATGATATTGGGCCCTAATTTAATTTAACTTAATTCAATATAATAATATAACTATTGCTAGCTAGCTAGTACCCAGACAACAGTAAACCCCATAATTGGCTCCTCATTGGAGGCCCCTCCTATTATTATTCCTACTCTCCCCCCCCCATTTGGTGAGTACGGGTGTACTTACCTGCATGCTACTCTGGGAGCCTGTATAGGGAATCCCCAGAGTGACCTTGGGCAGTGTTTATATGCACTATCCACCACTCAAACCTTTTCAATACCAGTATAATGTGTTATTGTATTTTCTTTGTTCTCTCCTTCTTCTCTGCCTTCTACTTCTTTCTTGTTACTCTCCCCCTTTTCCCTTCCCACTCCCCTTATTATCCGCAGGCTGGAAATCCGAGTTCAGAATGGGGCCCCAATCAACTGAGCTTATGACGGAACTGATAATATCTACCCTTAATGTCAAGGGGCTCAACACTCCTATGAAATGTAATTTACTGGTAAGATATTTAAAAACACACAAGACAGCGATAGTTTACATTCAGGAAACACATTGGGCTGATCCTTCTCCTCATTCGATTTGGTCCACATTCTAACCAATTTGTGAAACAGCCTCATACACTAAAAAGAAGAGAGGTGTAGCTATACTTATTTGTAATGATGTGAAATATACCCCTATTACCATTGATAGGGACACTGAAGGGAGATACCTAATCATTGTCTGTTATTTAGATGACAATCTGTATACTTTAGTTAATGTTTACACCCCCAACACACAACAGGTTACATTCCTCAAACAACTCCTAGCGAGAGTAGATCAGATTAAGAGAGGGTCGCTTCTCATGGGAGGAGACTTTAACTCTATATGGGAACCTACGCTAGATAGATGATCGTACGATGAGACAGACTCTGACTCGAGGACTGGTACTCTGTCACAGAGATTTCGGAATCTAGTTATGGGATATATATAATCTCTTTGACATTTGGAGATGTCTGCACACGACGGAAAAGGATTATACTTTTTATTCCAAGGCACACCACTCTTATTCTTGCATTGACTATATGTTCACTGACTCTTGGACCCTAGACAAAGCACACACTGTGAAAATTGTGGTATGCCCATGGTCAGACCACGACATGGTGACTGTCACGTTCAACCCTTCCGCTCCCGACGGCCATACGAGACAGTGGTAACTAGCTGATCACCTGATAAAAAAAACCCTGGACTCATCAGACTGCATCTGATCTTAAGACTTTTTTTACAACAAATGATACAGGTCAGACTACGGATGCTACTTTATGGGCAGCAATGAAAGCATTTCTTAGAGGGACTTTCCTAAAGCGAGCGGCACAATTGAGAAGTAAAAAAGGGGCCACTCTAGCACAACGTTTTGGAGAACTTAGAACCCTAGAACAAGAAAACAAACTCCACCCTAACCCCATAGTAGTGTCTCGCATAGGGCAGATTCAAGCTGAAATTACAGCTAAAGAGATATTGAGAGTACAGGAATCTTTGGTAAGATTCCGGAAGCTGTTTTATTATCAGGGCAATAGGGCAGATAGATTGTTGGCCACTAAGCTTCGAGACAGAACAAAATCTACGCAAATCCAAAAAATCCAGCAATTAGATAAAACGCTGCTTTCCCCCAAGGTTATAGGAGAAGCCTTCATGGCCTATTATAGGGGGCTTTATAATCTAGACGCATGCCCAAATACCCCTAGGGTAGGGGCCAACACTTTAGCGGACTTTCTGTCTTCAATAAATCTCCCACAACGTGACTCAGACCGAGCAGAGCACCTTGCCGACCCCATAACTCCTTCTGAAATAAAGGCAGCTATTAAGACACTTAAAGTTCATAAGGCACCTGGGCCGGATGGCTACACCCCATTGTTCTTTAAAACTTATGCAGCTATCCTAATTCCTTATCTACAGAGAGTGTTTCCTGAGGCTTTCGAGACGGGTTCCCTGTCTCGAGAGTGCCTGGAGGCTTCAATACTAACCCTCCCCAAGGAAAGTAAGGACCCGTCTCTTTGCCAAAGCTACCGGCCTATATCCCTTATCAACCTGGATGTTAAGATATACGCAAAGGTATTGGCCACTAGACTCAGTCCCTTGCTACCCAGCATTATCCACAGGGATCAAGTGGGCTTTGTGACTGGCCGTCAAGGCACGGATAGCACACGTAGATTGCTGAACATATTTGCGGAGGATACATAGACACCTACCAGTCGTTGTTAAACAAATACGTTTGGGTGGACTCCCGCCCTCGTATAGCGAGTAGGATATTGCAGGCCCCGATAGATAGAGGGGGTCTTCCCAATCTTAGGGTGTACTATGAGGCAGCGATGCTTACCCATATCTCTGGATGGGGTGTCTCTACGGAGCCCCCTAGATGGTATTAAATTGAACAGGCCTCGCTGCCTCATGGAGTTCTTCTCCCTGACCTAATTTGGATTCCTCACCACTGCAGGATTCCCATCTCCCCATCCAATGAAGTAATTAAACACTGTTTATCCATGTGGCATAAGTTACGCCACTCACCAATGGTAGCCCCGCATCCATCCCCAATCCACAGTGTACAGGGACTACTTCAAGGACAACCAGACTCAAATACCATGGCGTGGTATAAAATACATCTTGAGATTATGCAAGATTTTTATATTGGGAACACATGGGCCTCCTGTTCAGAGCTCATATCGCAATTTGCACTCCCCCAAAAAATGCATTTTGAAGTAATGCGTGTTAGGTCCCTTTTTAAGCAGAATTTTTTTTTAAATGCGCCGCGGGTTAACACACTTTGGGAAGCCCGGTGGCAATCAGGTCTACAAGGTCATAAACCTCTTACAACACATTACATGTGCCTCCTAAACTGCCCAGTTTTACAAAAGACACATAATATTATTGCCTGGGAAAGGGACTTGGACAGAGTACTAGATGCTAAGCTATGGACGAGGGCCATCACAGACACCAGACAGGTAATCCACTGTATAACGCTCTTTGAATTAGACTATAAATTACTCACACAATGGTACTGGGTTCCCAAACGACTGCAACGAATTTCGCATACCACACTGATAAATGTCGGAGAGGATGCAGCAAAATAGGGGATGATATTCACATTTGGTGGAGTTGCCCTGTGACACACGAACTGTGGACTAAAGTCCTGGCACTTTGCGGACACCTCTCCCTCCCGACAGATAAAGGTCCTGAAACCTATTTGCTCCACTTAGATTTACCTAAGCTAGCTAAACCACAAAAACACCGACTCATATATCTCCTAATGTCAACCAAGCTCGCAATAGCAAGATACTGGAAACAGCGGTTCGCCCCTCCAATAGGCAAGGTAATTGAGATTCTGTACAACATTAAAATTATGGAAGAAGTGGTATACCTCAATAGAGGTACCATGGATATACACTCTGATACTTGGTCACTATGGGATTCACTCCCACAGACTATAAACCCCAAGGATTGACCATAAACAGCCACCTGTGACCCCCCCCCCCCTTACCCACTACCCCCACCCCTCCCTCTCTTTCTTTCTCTACCTTTCTTTTCTTTAATCCTTTCTTTGTAGAGACAACATGAGCAATCTGATATCGATATTTGTATTTCTCGTTTTGTACTGACCACATGTTACTGATTGTACTTTTATATAACTCATGGAGCCCTAAATTATAGTTCCTCTGGATATACTTTGGACATGCCATCCTTAGTTCTATGAACAATGCTCCGGAGACTGTTTCCTTTGTTAAAGGGACAGTATACTATAAAATTGTTTTTCCCTTAATGTGTTTCCAATTACTTTTTTTACCCGCTGCAGAGTATAAAATGTATGAAATTTGCTTTTTAAGTCTTATTTGTGTATATGAATTAGCTGATTTTGTGTTTTGAAGTCACAACCTAATAAAATGGGTTGAGCTTGTAGGTATAATCAGATCTCATTACTTTATCACATTGTGTACATATACATGCTTCTTTATCTTATATCTGTCCATAAACCAATCACCAATACTTGTAGAGAACAATGGAAAATTAACATTTTATAACCTTATCTCTTCTATAACCCCCTGGGAGTGTAATTTCTTCTACTGGCTGTGTTAATACAGCTGGGCCTCGTGGCCAAAAACTTTCAGGATGGGTGGGGAAACCACAAGCTAAATAAACTAATTCAAATGCAAATATAAGGTTAATGGAAATACTTGTAAACAATTTAATACCCTCCAGCAGGTAAAGTGGAGCGTTGGGAACAAATTAAAGGGGAGAACATTTTTGAGTAAACTGTCCCTTTAATAGTTGGCTTGTAATATTGTTTATTTGTAAAAAGTTTGAGGTTATAAGCAAATAGTTGACCCTCCCTGGGGGATCAGACAGATCTAATTAGTAGTCTGTTAAATATCCTGTTTTCTGACTAATATGTAAAATGGAAAGAATTACCTAACCATGCCTTACTACTGTACCATTGTTTATTGTAACCTCAATAAAAAAAAATATTGGGAAAAAAAAAACAAAATCAGTGTCTGAGAAAGATACCTGCTTCTTTTGTGGTGACCTAGATCTATTCCTATGTTTATTAAGTCCTCCTCCCCTAGAGAAATAGGATATTTTGTTCTCAAAGGTGGGCTATATGTATACATTGTCACATGAATAGTCATGACTATCCCATCAAATTTATTTAATTTAAGGGCATCAATCTCTGTCTTAATTTCTGAAATTGTTGACTTATTATATTCAGAGTGATCAAAAAATGTATTTAAAAACAGTGGGAGCTGCCATGTTGTAATTTAGGTTATCTTTTCTGCTGTGGCCTTTAAGGGTCACTAGAGTGTGCAGCCATTGGCTGTGTGGAATATAACAGTGTTCTGCACTTCCATTTCTAACAGGAACTAAAAAGCTCACAATTTGAGAAAGGAATTACAGGAAAATCAGACAAAATAAATAATGAAAATATATTGCAGAAGTTTTTAGTTTATATATACAGTATATATATATATATATATATATATATATATATATATACACGATTTTTCATTTTATATTACCATCTCAAAGTGTTTAAAGGGACAGTGTACACCAATTTTCATATAACTGCATGTATTAGACACTACTATAAAGAAGAATATGCATAGAAAAATCCAGTATAAAAAGCTCCTAGTTTAGCACTGTTGATGAGGTTTGGCTGGGACACCAAGTGAAAGGAGCTGGGGAAACAAGAAGAGCAGATACTCCCCCCTCTCTTTTCCCTGAATATGAAAAGACAGATAACATAAACAGGAGCCAGCAGGAGTATGTAGACTTGGGTATACATCTAACACTGTTGGGCTTGGTTAGGAGTCTGAAAATCAGCACAATATTATTAAAAAATAAGCAAAACTATACATTGTTACAAAAACACTCCCAGATGGGCTATATCACTGGATCATCTAGAAAAGAATTATGCACAGAAAAATCTAATGTACAATGTCCCTTAGATGTCCCTTTAAATAGATTTAGCATACATAAAACAAACATGGTGCAGAAATAAAAATAAAGAATAAACATGATGCAGGAATAAAAATGGGCATTATATTTTAATTTCTGGTTCAAAGTTCCTAACAGTTAATATTATTGCGAAAGTTTCTTTGAAGTCCTAAGAATAAATATTGATTTCTAAATCCATCAATTTATCAAGTCAAACTTAATTCCATTGCAAATTCTATTCTATCCTGGTTATCAGAGAACAGATAAAAAATAGTGTTTTCAATGACCTGCTTTTTGTTTTCAAATACATTAGATTTGTGAGCCTTTGTTTACTTATGGTTCTCAAGAGATTTCTTTATAGCTATGCTTCAGTATTTCAGACTGGCCCAATTTCAACGTTCTGCTCAATTACCAAACACCAAGATCCCTTCCACTCTATACTACATGTTTCTTTGAAGCCTCCCCAGAGTGTAACACATTAAATGGTACTTGAAACTGATAAAGTAAGTGTTTGACTTTGTAGGTTTAAATGTGGGTTATAGTTTCTAAACATGCCAAGTTCTTGAATCAATAAAATATCCTATTACTATTTTTTTAAATCTCAAGTAAAGTGATAAGAACGTCTCTATGTTTTATGACGCATGATCTCGATTGGGACTCTGTGACTCTAAAGACCGAGATGTGATGTACTATAGATGATTATTTGCATGTCTACTGCAGGAAGAGTAGATCTATAAAGAATTCCAGTATGTGGCTTTATTACCTAGTAGTTCACATCAGGCATTCAACACTAAACTACCCAGAAGCAAACTATTTGTCCTCTGTTAATATAGCTATCTTTAACAGCACTAAAACTAAGCAATCTGGCATGAAAATTGCTTTGAAAATATAGTTCCCAATAATTAAAGGGGCCTATAAGTCAATTTTTTTCTTTGTTGAATCTAAAAAAATATATTTTGAAATAGATTATTATTTTATTACTTTTGTTTTTGGTTCTTGAAATATTGTTGGTATTATTTAAAAAATAAATAAAGAAAGAAAATCAAAGTTGTAGCACTGAATACCTGTCTACCAATGGAGTTGAGTGAGCGACTGAAAACTGGTTATTAGTTGTGTATTGGTCTTCATTTCTTGCTATATTCAAAGTCAATGTAAACAGATTAACTTAACCTTAATTTTTGTCATGCTTAGATTGTTTGTTTGTTTTTGTTTTCTCTTTTCTCACACCACACTTTTCTTTTTGGCTGCAATTTCAGTCTTTCAAACATTCAGGGCTAGATTAGAAGTAGAGCGCTAAATTATCGTGCGCCCGCTAACAGGCAAATTTGCCCATTTGCGGGTGCGTGATAATTAACCAGCCATTACAAGTGGCTGGTTATTGCTACTGCAAGCTCGCGTAGCAATTAGCGCTTATATAATTAACCAGAGATCAGATCCCTGGTTAATTTTATAAATGTGCCCCAAATGCCCCCAAAATACAGTGTAGTATATTTTATTAAAAAATAAAGATAGCAGCATCTTTATTTTTTAATAAAACAACTGCACTATGCAGTATTTTGTGCACAAAACACATCAAAAATACATTACAAAGTACAGTTACAATCACAATAACACCATCTAATAAAGATTATTAAAAAACAAAATTACACACAAAAGTTATAAGGGCTCAAAGATATGAGCACTCAGGTGTTAGAAAAAAAAAAGGCAGGCGATAAAGGTGTTTATCGTGGGTGTTTGCGCTCATCGGACTTATCGCTTGTATTACAAGTTGAAAGTAAATGCAATCACGATTTACGCTAGAATGATTAACGTGACTGCCGAGCTCTGGTTAACTTTTTCTCAAAAAAAAAAAAGTTGCACAAAACACATTAAAAATATATTACAAAGCATAACTCATAATAATACCATCTAATAAAGATTATTAAAAAATACAAACGTTAAAGGGGCTTAAAGATATGAAGTCTCAAGTGTTATATGTCTATATATGTAAACATATGTATTTATATTTGTATATATGTATTAACAGACATATATACACATATAAACACATAAATACATATGTACACATATATATAAACATGTAGAGATAGGTGCACTCCCACTAACAAGCTTCATATGCCAGGGTGCTAAGAGTAGTAGATAGGGCTGAAGGACGAAGCACTCTCTGATCTTATCCAGTGTACAACACAATTTTCTTTACAGCATTGTTTCGGGGTGTTCATCCCTTCATCAGACCAACGAGGCTTGTCTGATAAAGGGGTGAACACCCCGAAACGTCACTGTAAATAAAATTGTGTTGTACATTTGATAAGACCAGAGAGTGCTTCGTCCTTCAGCCCTACACATATATATATATATATATATATATACATATACACATAAATACACATATATACACACATATATAAGTGCATTAGAGCCCCTTGCAGTTAAGTAGATGAAAACATGTAAAACCATATTTATGTAATATTCATATTTAATAAAGTGTTGTACTGTGTATGTACTGTAAATATTTCACATTCCAATGTTCTGCACATAGGGGAATATGTTCTAAGTATTTATAAAAATGCATTCCTGTATATATCTGTATATATCTATCTATATATAATCATGTATATCTATATAGGTATAGATATATATAGTACAAAAAAAAACCCATCAGATATATGTAGACATTTATTCATGAATAAATAGAAGATATTCTTCTATGTAAAGAACATTGGAATGTGAAAAATACATATTCGGCTTTTTGCACTCGTCAGACTAGCGTGCGAGCGAAAACTGTTTACTATCAACTCATAATACAAGCGCAACCCGAAGCGCAAAAAGCTTACTTCTAGCTCAATTAACGCTTGAGCGTTAATTAGCGCTACACTTGTAATCTGGCCGTGGGTGTCATAACCTATAATCTATATTGGCTGACCTTTTTATCAAATCATTATCTTGTTTTTGATATGTGAAATTTTCTGAGCAATTTATTTTCAATATCTTCAACTGGCCCTTCAGTATTGCTGTTTTCAAGTGTGCAGGGTAATGTGAGTCAGCCCTAAGAATGATATTATCCACTACTGGCTTCCTTAGTGTTACCGTGGTGATGATCTTTTGTTGTCTAATCAGTGTTAACAATAAATAAAGAAATAAAATGTGACTAAAAAATCTTACGGCTAGATTACGAGTCTTGCATTAGGCTTAAAAAGCAATGTTGGCCGGTCCCAACGCTGCTTTTTAACGCCCGCTAGTATAACAAGTCTTGAAGGTACAGATGTACCGCTCTCTTTTTTGGCCAGACTTGGAAATACCACAAATCCACTTACGTAAATTGCGTATCCTATTTTTTCAATGGGATTTGCATAGCGCCGGTATTACGAGTCTGACAAAAAGTGAGCGGTAGACGCTCTCCTGTCAAGACTGGTACCGCATTTTAAAGTCAGTAGTTCAGAGTTTTACACTACAAAGCCGTAGCATAAAACTCTTAACTAAAGTGCTAAAAAGTACACTAACACCAATAAACTACCTATTAACCCCTAAACCGAGGCCCCCCACATCGCAAACACTAAAATAAAATTTTTAACCCCTAATCTGCCGAACCGGACATCGCCACCACTATAATAAATATATTAACCCCTAAACCGCCGCACTCCCGCATCACAAACATTAATTAAAAATTATTAACCCCTAATCTGCCGCCCCTAGCATCGACGCCACCGACCTACATTTATTAACCCCTAATCTGCTGCCCCCAATGTCACCGCCACTATATTAAAGTTATTAACTCCTAAACCTAAGTCTAACCCTAACCCTAACACCCCCTAACTTAAATATAATTTAAATAAATAAAAATAAAATTACTATAATTAACTAAATTATTCCTATTTAAAACTAAATACTTACCTATAAAATAAACCCTAAGATAGCTACAATATAACTAATAGTTACATTGTATCTAGCTTAGGGTTTATTTTTATTTTACAGGCAAGTTTGTATTTATTTTAACTAGGTAGAATAGTTACTAAATAGTTATTAACTATTTAATAACTACCTAGTTAAAATAAATACAAAAGTACCTGTAAAATAAAACCTAACCTAAGTTACAATTACACCTAACACTACACCACAATTAAATTATTTCCCTAAATTAAATACAATTAAATTATCTAAAAGTACAAAAAAAAACCCCCACTAACGCATAGCCTCTAACGCAAAACTAGTAATCTAGGTGTTAGTTTCTTCTTGTGAAACCAGAAAAGATCATCAATAAATCGGCAATTAAATTTTATATGATTTTTAAATGGATTATTTCAAGTAAATGTTTTCATAATCTCAAAATAACTGAGAAACAAATTTGCATAAATAAAGTTGCTGTACGAAAAATTGACCATCAAAAGAAAAGAAGTTGTGAAGCTATAAAATGTAACTCCTTCAGATATAAATTGAATATACGATTAAACAAAATCAGTTCTAAATTTTAACATATACAGTACAGTGCGCTCTACTAATATTGGCACCCTTGGTAAATATGAGCAAAAATACACAAAAATAATATGCTCTCATGGATATCAAACAATTGCAAACACAGGTTTATCCAAAAAAATAATATATTTAGCCGCACTTTACAAGTCCAATACATACATACGCTGTTTATAAGCTTTTTGTTTGTATTTATGTCTTTCTTCTATTACAGCAGCACCTCCTTTGTCTGAATCCTCTACTACTAAAGCTTTGATGTTTTGAAGCTTTCTCACAATTTAAAATTTACTTGAACTTATATTATTGTTGATATTACAATGTTTCACATCATTATCTGCCAATGTAATAATTATTTTCTCAACTAAGTGATGAAAAACATCAATAACATCCCACCTCATATGTGCTGGATAAAATATCTTATTAGAAATTGGTTTAACAAAAGGAATTCTGATGTTATGAAACTAAGATCTGATAGCTTTGCTATTCAAACTTTATAATGAAATAAAATCACATTGTTTCTCAAAATGTAAGTTCTTCATTATCAAAATTCCTCTTCAGTGTTATTTGACCAATAAACCTGTTAACATTAAAAAAAGGGTCAAAAAGTTTAAAGTCACTTGCAGGTGCAAAATGAAGACCTTTGGCTAAGACAGGTAACAATTAATGGTACAGATGACAAATTAATAACATTTAAATTATTGAAACATTCATTAAGGAAGATTCCACGTTTATATACTTCTATTATCTAATTTGCTTCAATCTTTAGATATCCTTTGTTGAAGAAATAGCATTGCACATAAGTGAGCCAATCACACGAGGACTATGTGCATCCACCAATCACCAGCTACTGAGCCTATCTAGATATGCTTTTCAGTACAGGATATCATGAGAATGAAGCAAATAAGATAATAAAAGTAAATTAGAAAGTTGTTTAAAATTGCATGATCTTTTTAAATCATGAAAGAAAAAAATTGGGTTTCATGTCCCTTTAATTCTCTATTACTTTCTGTTGTTTTTGTATCCTCTCTTTTTTTGTAGCTTCTGCTTGGATATCTTGCTGGTATGGGTAAAAGATGCCCATTTTTTAGATATTTCTTTAACAAGGTGTACAGTAATTGTGACTCTTCAACGGATTCAGGCAAACTCATGCTAGTGCTATTAACAGAAGAACTCTTAGATATTGATTTGTAAAGGACACCTATCTTAGGTTTAACATTACTCTCACAATCACTGCTCCCTCCATATCAATCTCTTATTGGTTTTGAAGACCTTTGATTTTCATCAGAAGTATTAATCTCAAAGCTAGAAAACGTTTTTCTCCTTCCATTACTAGACTTCTTATTATGACGAGATATGATATTCTTCCTGGCTTTTTTATTCCAACTACATGCCACTTTATGTTCATAATCTTTGCAGTACGTTTCATATTTCTTCATTTTGAACTCTGTAAGTTTATCATCCAACTTTTTAAGGTTCTTATCCAACTGCTACTTATAATTACTACATTTACTGTCTCGTTTTGTCCTTTAAAGAATCCATCTCATTGCAAAGTTGTACATGATCTTTTTCTTTGTCCCATAACAATTGTTGCATTAGAGTTAAAGAGCATTGCCTCAATGTACTATTCTACTCACTCATAAAGTCAGCTCTTTGAGATGCATAGGCTGGATATTGTTTCATCCTCAATCCTCTTGGTATTTTTTCTTCATTTATATATAGCTTAAGGAATTCAATATCCCATCAAAGTTTCAGATCTTTAATTTCTATTTTTTATCTCATTACAAACAAATCACCCAACTCATTCTTAGAACTGATGCCTAAGCTTTTTCCCTTTATAAGTAAATACAATTTGGCCCTTTTATGTGCAAAATCTCCTTGTGCCATGATGTACAACAAAAAGTTGCTGGGAAATATACAAAACTTTAACTGAATCTAAGAAAACACAACTATTGTTGCAAATCCCTTAAAGGGACAGTCTACACCTTGGTCATCTTAAATTCTTACTTTAGATTTAGCTGCAATTATCTTCCTGCACTATTTCTATATCATGCAGCAGTAACAGTAAAAAAGTTATTTTTAAATGAATATTGTTTCTGGTCACTTATAAATGGCTGCCAAGCTCCACCCACTGATGACATCACACTGCAGTTTTACAATTCAGACACTTAAAAGAAAGGGTTAATGACAAGGCCATGTGGTGCTCCAGACATGCGCATACTACCTATCTAGGATTCTCTTCAACAAAGAATACCATAAGAACGATGCAAATTTGATCATAGTAGTACATTGGAAACTTGTTAAAAATTATGTGCTCTGTCTGAATCACAAAAAAATAAATTTTGGGTTCCATGTCCCTTTTAACTCCTTTATGTCTCATATATTTCTCAGTACCAGAAGATAGTGACACAGAAAGGGGCCCATGCTCCCCCCCCCACCACCACCATGCAAATAATGATCACTGATTTCTAAAAAATAAATAAAAAAAAAAGACTTTGAGAGTATAGGGGAGGGAAGGCATCATGCCCTAGGCAAAATAAACTCCTGAAGCTGTGCACGTTGTGCTTATCAGGCAGTGAGCAGGAGGCACGCGACAGATACAGCTGTGTTAACATCAATTTCAATTTTAACAATTATTGCTGAAAAAAAATACAGGCAAAATATATTAAACATGTTTAAAGGGACATGAACCCAAAATGTTTATTTCCTAATTCAGATAGAACATACCATTTTAAAAGAAGTGAAGGGGGTAAAAATGGCAGCAAATAAAAATATATATGTATATGATTATATACAGTATCTCACAAATGTGAGTACACCCCTCACCGTTTTGTAAATATTTTATTATATCTTTTCATGTGACAACACTGAAGAAATGGCACTTTGTTACAATGTAAACTAGTGAGTGTACAGCCTGTATAACAGTGTACATTTGCTGTCCCCTCAAAATAACACAACACACAGCCATTAATGTCTAAACCGGCAACAAAAGTGAGTACACCCCTAAGTGGAAATGTCCAAAGTGTCAATATTTTGTGTGGCCACCATTATTTTCCAGCACTGCCTTAACCCTCTTGGGCATGGAGTTCATCAGAGCTTCACAGGTTGCCACTGGAGTTCTCTTCCACTCCTCCATGACGGAGCTGGTGGATGTTAGAGACCTTGCGCTCCCCCACCTTCTGTTTAAGGATGCCCCACAGATGCTAAATAGGGTTTAGCTCTGGAGACATGCTTGGCTAGTCCATCACCTTTACCCTCAGCTTCTTTAGCAAGGCAGTGGTCATCTTGGAGGTGTGTTTGGGGTCGTTATCATATTAGAATACTGCCCTGCGGCCCAGTCTCTCATGCTCTGCTTCAGTATGTCACAGTACATGTTGGCATTCATGGTTCTCTCAATGAACTGTAGCTCCCCAGTGCTGACAGCACTTATGCAGGCCCAGACCATGACACTCCCACCACCATGCTTGACTGTAGGCAAGACACACTTGTCTTTGTACTCCTCACCTGGTTGCCACCACACACGCTTGACACCATCTGAACCAAATAAGTTTATCTTGGTCTCATCGGACCACAGGACATGGTTCCAGTAATCCATGTCCTTAGTCTGCTTGTCTTCAGCAAACTGTTTGCAGGCTTTCTTGTGCATCATCTTTAAAAGAGGCTTCCTTCTGGGACGACCATGCAGACCAATTTGATGCAGTGTGCGGCGTATGGTCTGAGCACTGACAGACTGACCCCCCACCCCTTCAACCTCTGCAGCAATGCTGGCAGCACTCATACGTCTATTTCCCAAAGGCAATGTATGTAAATAGCCGGGTTATAATACAATATATTTAATAATTATTCTTTAAAACTAACCCCCAATAAAATGCATATACAAAACAATTAAAATTAATATAACTTCCTAAATTCTTTATATTAGTTAAATTTATAAACACATTGAATTATATTTATAGAAAACCAGATATGAATCAAACTATACAAGTTTAAACTGTTACAACATTCTTTACAAAGCATACCAAATGTACCTTTAGAATTAACCTTATTCACAATTGAATTGCATTACATCACCAACAGGAAATACCACAGTATGGGTCACTAACTTTCAGACCAGCACAATTAAACTATTTAGCCTACAATTTATCCTATATAACTCTAATTTAAAACACCAGAAATTATATATATTATTTGTGCAAACAACAAATTCCTATGCCAATTTCTCTGAGCTGAAATAAATTACTTAACATACAAAAGACTAGCTTAAAACTATACAGGACTGTGAATATGAGTTTAAAATACAAAGTGCCCTTTTAAATTTACTAATTGTAATTAGACTGTAGCAACAATGAATGTATTTGCTTTAACATATTTAAAATATGTAACAGACATACATCACCCATGAATCAATTCAGTATTCCAGTCTTTTCCAAATAGATTCAGATCACCTCATATGAAGAAAGGTATTGCAATCACATCAAGAAATGGTCTCAGATTTTGCTTAAAGTGACTGTGTCCCAAATATGGCAGCCAGTTATTCAGTCACAAGTTTCAGCAGACCAAATACTTTTTTCTCTCTCTCTCCTTGCGTGAGGTTATATATCATGTGATATCCCTCCCCCTTTTCTTATTCTAATTATTGGTGATCTGAATTTGATAGGCCCTTAACGGAGCTGTCTTTCCATTGGCCCCCGGAGCTTGTCCCTCTCATTGGTTATTTGGGAGACGCCTCCTTGATTGGCTCATCTGGCTCTGCATGTGTTCCATTAGTTAATTTGTTTGGCTGCCATACCAGTTTTAATCCCCTAGGGGGCAGCAGACAACCAGAAATATAGTCTTACCATCCATTTGTGTTACATTCCAAATGTACTATTTGACACCAAACACCAGTATTTTATCAATTTCTATGTTAAAATAAAAATTATATCCACATATATCCATGTTTATGGCTAATATTCATAGGACATCTTGCTGTCTGTAAAATAAAGAAACAATTGTTTTTATTTTAAAATAAACATTTATACATTTATTATACAATATTTATCAAGCTCAGCAAATATTTATCTAATATGTTACTATTAGTCACTGCTTCTTAGGTCCACAAATACACATTTTTATACAGTATTTAAAATTATACAGGGTGTATTTTAAAAATGAATTTAACAGCTGCAATGTCACATGTATCTCTGTTTAGCTAAAAAAAAAAAATTGAGACGTATGTCTGAGCTTCGTGTATTCAAAACTCAAAAGGGGGCACTTAACATCTAGGTGATATTTAGTCATTTCTACAGCTAAACTGTTTTTTCCTGATTCTAATTAAGCTTCAAATGAAATCCAGTGAGCCATGGTGTTAAATTATCACATGTGTCTGTTAGTGAAGGTTGGCATATGCTTCTCCCAGATTAGAATGTATATTGAGAATTTTCAAAGGGCTTCTGAGCATATTTTCCACCAAAACACAGACTATTGGCTCCATCAACCCAGGGGTTTGTGCTGGTTAATGAGACAGATGCTCTTGTTTGAACTCTTAGATGTTATGTTAATCAGGAGAAAGTATCTCATGTCTGATCTCAGATTTGAAATACATAGAATGTATTCAGTGATAAAATGAGCATGCTCAAACTTACTATTTGAGAGATTTCATACTTTCATACTTATTTTATCATATATATATATATATATATATATATATATATATATATATATATATAAAAATATATATATTGTCCACTGACATTTACAGATACCCTGACAGCAACCTCTGGATATGATGCTGAGCACGAGCACTCAACTTCTTTGATTGACCATTACGAGGCCTGCTCTGAGTGGAACCTGTCCTGTGAAACCGCTGTATGGTCTTGTCCACTGTGCTGCAGCTCAGTTTCAGGGTCTTGGCAATATTCTTATAGCCTATGCCATCTTTATGCAGAGCAACTATTCTTTTTTTCAGATCCTCAAAGAGTTCTTGCCCATGAGGTAATCTGTCGTGCAGCACCTACCCTCTGGAACACTCTCCCTCGTGCTGTCAGGCTTTGCCCTAATCTTTCTTCCTTTAAATGCTCTCTGAAAACGTTTCTGTTCAGAGAAGCCTACTACCCAACTCAATAATATTCATTTTACCTAACAACATTTCCCTCCTCTAACTCTGCATTAACATCTTTCTCACTCTTGCAGTCCTCACCTCATGTTTCCCAACCTCCTACCCTCCTAGATTGTAAGTTCCCACAGGAATAGGGCCCTCGATTCCTCCTGTATGTGTTTGTAAATTCTATCCTGTCTCTCATATACATATATATTTACTGGGAAAACACAGTTCCCATAGACCGCAATGTAAAGGCACACTCCCATCAACTTTACTCCCAAAATACTGCCTAGTGCAGTTATTTTATTAAAAAAGAATGATGCTGCCATCTTTATTTTTAATAAAATACCCTACACTGTATTTTGAGGGCATTTAGGGCACATAAAATGTATGAGAAATTGCATTTTCAGGTTTATTTGTGTATACGAAATAGCTGGTTTTGTGCTTTTAAGCAACAGCCTATTACAATGGGTTGAGCTTCAGGTAATATCGTATCTCATTATGTTATCACTTTGTGTACACACACTTGCTTCCTTATCTTATATTTGTCTGGAAAACTAAAGCTCAATACATAAAGAGGACAATGGAAAATTATCATGTTATTACTTAACTATCCTTCACCCCACGGGGAGTGTAATTTCTTCTGCTGGCTGTGTTTACTTAGGCTATTCAATAGCTGAGACTCCAGTATCAAAACTTTCAGTATAGGTTGGGAAACCACAAGCTATTTCAAATGACAAAATAGGGGTAAAGGAGCTACTTGTAAACAATTTAATACACTCCAGCTGGTAAAATGGACCATTGTAAACAATTTAAATGGGATAAAAGTTTTGGCTGAACTGTCCCTGTTATTCTCCTTTAACTATGAAATAATTTACAGAAAATAGACCGACATATACAATGTAATACTAAAGTATATTGAATAAACCTTTGGTTAAATGTAAGGTTATCTAGTTAGATCTTCTCATCCAGAGGAACTAAAACTTTCATATATTATCTGTACTTTATCCAATAGATTTTTTTTTTCTCACAAATTTAACAGATTGATTGTGCATGTTATCCTATAAAACAGTCACAAATTAGAATTCAGTTGTATAAGAGGGAATACAGAATGTTAAAATAATATTACATTTGCCAACATACAAAAGAAATAAAAATGCATTCTATGTAAATGAAAGATGCTCACAAGTTTTTATGTAACATTTTTGGAAGCAGAGTAGGTGGAGCATATTGGTGGTGGGCTGCAAGTTGGATACGGCAGGTGTTTTAATAAGATATATTCTTCCCAATATTCACATCTTTTCCAAAATGATTAATTTGTGATGGTTTACTTTGGATTGTGTAGTTGAAATTTATTTAAGGAAGAGTTCATTTTAATATTTTGTAAGATTTAAAGGGACATTCTAAAGCATGGTCTAATTCATTACAGACAACTAATTAGTGTATTACTGATGTAGATAACTGTGTTAAAGTGACAGTAAAGTCAAAATGATACTTTCTTGATTCATATAGAGAATACCATTTTAACCCCTTAATGATGGTCTTTCAATGGGGCTTGTTTTTTTTTAGTGCAGTCTGACTCAATCCAAAAGAAAAGTCCAGCCCTGAAATACCAGGCAATTCTCATCTCAACAAAGTATTTGTACAGAGACCCCTAGACATACGCATTAAAGGGACAGTCTAGGCCAAAATAAACTTTCATGATTCAGATAGGGCATGTAATTTTAAACAATTTTCCAATTTACTTTTATCACCAATTTTGCTTTGTTCTCTTGGTATTCTTAGTTGAAAGCTTAACCTAGGAGGTTCATATGCTAATTTCTTAGACCATGAAGGCCACCTCTTTTCAGAATGCATTTTAACAGTTTTTCACCACTAGAGGGTGTTTTCATATAGATAACACTGTGCTCTTGCACGTGAAGTTATCTGGGAGCAGGCACTGATTGGCTAGACTGCAAGTCTGTCAAAATAACTGAAATAAAGGGGCAGTTTGCAGAGGCTTAGATACAAGATAATCACAGAGGTAAAAAGCATATAAATATAACTGTGTTGGTTATGCAAAACTGGGGAATGGGTAAGAAAGGGATTATCTATCTTTTAAAACAATAAAAATTCTGGTGTAGACTGTCCCTTTAACCTATATGGGCCTCATCAGTAAAGGTGTACCTATATCCCTCTGGGCACCAATAGCAAGTGGTCCATATCCGGTTACCCTCATTACTCTTAGGGAGACTAAAATACATAAATGCTGAACTGGGGACAGATAGTGCTTAAAAGCCCACCCAGGGTGCACCTTCTTTCTACCCAATCTGAACTTTCCACAGAAGATAACTTTCCTCTAGTATATCAGTCTGACTCAATCCAAAAGGACAGTCCAGCCCTGAGATACCATTGCATTCTCATCAGGACAAAGGATTTATACAGCTAACCCCAGACATAGGTTTCATTTATAGTTGTCTATTTAATTAATTCATTTCTTTTTTGGCATTTCTTGAAAGACAAATGATTAACATATTTTGATCCATAAATATGATTCAAATGGTTATATGGTGTTATTACTTATGTCATAGGTCATGTGAATAGCAAGGTATTTGCTGTAATGTATGATGCCATATGCAATATAATTTCTACAGTTTTGTATGTAGAATTTCTATTCATTTTAGAAAGAATACAAGCCAGGTAAATTAAGTACATAGCAAAAAAAGTGAAAAATACCAAAACAACATATCATTATATAACTCTTACAATACAACAATGACCTTCTGTGACATTGATAAAGCCACTCATTGGTCGTCTATTTCATTTTTAGTATTATTTCTAATCCCCTTATCCAAAGTCTTTTTTTTTTTACTTTAGCAAACCCTGGACTCTATTTATCAAGCTGTCAACCGCAAATACGCTGGAATTCCACAGCGTATTTTTGGCGAGCCTGATTCACCGTAGTTATCAAACCCTACAGACCGGCAAAAGTAAAATATAGTGACGTAACATACGATCCAGCGGACTCAGTCCGACACAGATCGAAGGTTACGTCACTACAGATGTTCTGAACGCAAGTACCTACCAGGTACGCTCGCCACTATTCCGGCCTAGCATACCTGGTTTTCAATCCGCCGCCCTGGAGGCGGCGGATGCCATAGGAATCAATGGGAGTCTGACAGCAGCGAAAGCTCATGTTCGCTGCTGCCCGATATCCAATTGATTCCTATGGGAATGTCTACACCTAACACCCTAACATGTACCCCGAGTCTAAACACCCCTAATCTGCCCCCTACATCGCCGCCACCTACATTATACTTATTAACTCCTAAACTGCCGCTCCCGGAGCCCACAGCAACGCTATTAAAGTGTTTAACCCCTAAACCGCCACTCCCGGAGCACACTGCAACTCTAATAAATGTATTAACCCCTAAACCGCTGCTCACGGAGCCCACCGCCACCTACATTATACCTATTAACCCCTAATCTTCTGCCCCCTATACCGCCGCCACCTATATAAAGTTATTAACCCCTATCCTGCCGATCCCGGACCCCTCCGCAACTAAATAAATTGTTTAAACTCTAAACTGCCGCTCCCGGAGCCCACCGCCACCTTCATTATATTTATTAACCCCTAATCTGCCCCCCTACACCGCCGCCACTATATTAAATTTATTAACCCCTAAACTAAGTCTAACCCTAACCCTAACACCCCCTAACTTAAATATAACTTAAATAAATCTAAATAAAAATCCTATAATTAACTATTAATTATTCCTATTTAAAACTAAATACTTACCTATAAAATAAACCCTAAGCTAGCTACAATATAACTAATAGTTACATTGTAGCTAGCTTAGGGTTTATTTTTATTCTACAGGCAACTTTGTATTTATTTTAACTAGGTAGAATAGTTATTAAATAGTTATTAACTATTTAATAACATCCTAGTTAAAAAAAATACAAATATACCTGTAAAATAAAACCTAACTTAAGTTACAATTACACCTAACACTACATTATAATTAAATAAATAAATTAACTACAATTAAATAAAATTAACTAAAGTAAAAAAAAAACCCCAACTAAATTACAGAAAATAATAAAATAATTACAAGTTTTTTAAACTAATTACACCTAATCTAATCCACCTAATAAAATAAAAAAGCCCCCCAAAATAAAAAAGCCCTACCCTACACTAAATTACAAATAGCCCCTAAAAGGGCTTTTTTGCGGGGCATTGCCCCAAATTAATCAGCTCTGTTACCTGCAAAAAAAAATTACAATAACGCCCCAACATTACAACCCACCACCCACACACCCAACCCTACTCTAAAACCCACCCAATCCCCCCTTAATAAAACCTAACACTACCCCCTTGAAGATCACCCTACCTTGAGACGTCTTCACACAACCGGGCCTAAGTCCTCAACGAAGCCGGGCGAAGTCTTCATCCAACCGGGTAGAAGAGGTCCTCCAGATGGGCAGAAGTCTTCATCCAGGCAGCATCTTCTATCTTCATCCATCCGACGAGGTGCGGCTCCATCTTGAAGACATCCGACGCGGAGCATCCATCCAGACCGACCACTACCCGACGAATGACTGGTCCTTTAAATGACGTCATCCAAGATGGCGTCCCTTGAATTCCGATTGGCTGATAGAATTTTAGGTAGGAAAAATCCTATTTGCTGATGCAATCAGCCAATAGGATTGAAGTTCAATCCTATTGGCTGATCTAATCAGCCAACAGGATTGAGCTTGCATTCTATTGGCTGTTCCAATCAGCCAATAGAATGTGAGCTCAATCCTATTGGCTGATTGCATCAGCCAATAGGATTTTTCCTACCTTAATTCCGATTGGCTGATAGAATTCTATCAGCCAATCCAAATTCAAGGGATGCCATCTTGGATGACGTCATTTAAAGGACCAGTCATTCGTCGGGTAGTCATCGGTCGAGATGGATGCTCTGCGTCGGATGTCTTCAAAATGGAGCCGCTCCTCATCGTATGGATGAAGATAGAAGATGCCGCTTGGATGAAGGCTTCGTTGAAGACTTAGGCCCGGTTGGGTGAAGACGTCTCAAGGTAGGGTGATCTTCAAGGGGGGTAGTGTTAGGTTTTATTAAGGGGGATTGGGTGGGTTTTAGAGTAGGGTTGAGTGTGTGGGTGGTGGGTTGTAATGTTGGGGGGGTATTGTAATTTTTGTTACAGTTAATAGAGCTGATTACTTTGGGGCAATGCCCCACAAAAAGCCCTTTTAAGGGTTATTTGTAATTTAGTATAGGGTAGGGATTTTTATTATTTTGGGGGGCATTTTTATTTTATTAGGAGGATTAGCTTAGGTGTAATTAGTTTAAAAATTTTGTAGTTATTTTTTTATTTTCTGTAATTTAGTGTTTTTTTTTCCATAATTTAGATAATTTTATTTAATTGTATTTAATTGTAGTTAATTAATTTAATGATAGTGCAGTGTTAGGTGTAATTGTAACTTAGGTTAGGATTTATTTTACAGGTAAATTTGTACTTATTTTAACTAGGTAGTTATTAAATAGTTAATAACTATTTAATAACTATTCTACCTAGTTAAAATAAATACAAACTTGCCTGTAAAATAAAAATAAACCCTAAGATAGCTACAATGTAACTATTAGTTATATTGTAGCTATTTTAGGGTTTATTTTACAGTTAAGTATTTAGTTTTAAATAGGAATAATTTATTTAGATTAATTTTAATTATATTTAAGTCAGTGGGTGTTAGGGTGTAATCTAGGTGGCAGCGGGGTCCGGGAACAGCAGTTTAGGGGTTAAACATTTTATTTAGTTGCGGCGTGCTCCGGGAGCGGCAGTTTAGGGGTTAAACACTTTATTAGAGTTGTGGTGGGCTCAGAGAGTGGCGTTTTATGGGTTAATAACTTTATTTAGGTGCGGTGGGCTCCGGGAGTGGCGGTTTTGGGGGTAAAACAGTATAGTATAGTGTGGGTGCTTAGTGACTGGGTACCAAGAAAGCTGCAAATAAGCCGATGAGCAGCGAGATCGATGACTGTTAGTTAACAACAGTCCGCTGCTCATCGCACCGTACTTGGTGCGCGGCTTTTTGACAGCTTTCTTGATAATTTTGGCAAACGTATTCAGGTCCGCGGCGGCGATGTTAGGCGAGCGTATTGGTGCCGTTGAATGCAAGAAAGTCGAGGGCTTGATAAATAGAGGCCCCTGCCTTTATCATTTTTTTCAGTAGCTCTTCTAATTCATTTACTTTAAAGAGACTTAAAGGGACAGTCTAGTCCAAAATAAACTTTCATGATTCAGATTGGGCATGTAATTTTAAACAACTTCCAATTTACTTGTATCACTAAT
The DNA here is from genome assembly GCF_027579735.1 of Bombina bombina. NCBI lineage: Eukaryota > Metazoa > Chordata > Amphibia > Anura > Bombinatoridae > Bombina > Bombina bombina. The sequence goes on from NC_069508.1 coordinate 49,908,018, forward strand.
TTTGCTTTGTTTTCTTGGTATTCTTAGTTGAAAGCTAAACCTAGGTAGGCTTATATGCTAATTTTCTTCATAAATGGAAAGAATCCACAGCTGCATTCAATACTTTTGGGAAATAAGAACCTGGCCACCAGGAGGAGGCAAAGACACCCCAGCCAAAGGCTTAAATACTCCTCCCACTTCCCTCATCCCCCAGTCATTCTTTGCCTTTGTTTTCGTCTCTTATGGAGCGTAGTACTCTTCGACATGGGACGGGAGTTTTAAGTAAGAGTCCGGAGATGCAGGAAGAGTCTTTCTGAAAAACCATCCCGACTCATTTTAACAACTCCACAAGCAATCGGCATTGTCTAATTTCGCTTTGCTGCCTGCTTTCTTCTCTCAAGTCCATGGCGGAGGAGAGGCTACTATACGTCACACTTGAAGGGCCGTTTTCCTGTTCCACGGTGTAGATTCCGGTAAGACCGTTTTATTTTACTTCTTCATGATTGTACTGTAACTCATTTGTTCCTACAAACTCACATGAAAAATACAGGGTCTCAGTGGGACTCCTTTAGTACCTTGGAATCAAGAGTTAATATCTCCTGAGGGGGATTATTGAACAGGGTTTTTTTTTAATCATGTTTGTTATGTGATTAAATCTGCTTATGTGTAGTGTTAACTGGGCTTGTGGCTTTTGGAACATAACGGCCTTTCGAAGTGACCTTACGGTCGGGCGCGCTTTTTTTGGACTGTACGGTTCACCATGTGACCAGGCGCGTTTACGTTCTGGTCTTCCATTTCCGCATTCCTGACTGATGCATGATTAAGGGAATGGCTCCCGAAACGTTGCATTTGTTTGTACCTCAATAAATTTCTGTATTTTTCTATGAACTCTTGGTGCTGTGGAATCTTGTAACATTGGAATATTGGAGAGGAAAGCAGTCCCCTCTGTACCACTGATCACCAAAGAACCCTATTAAGGGGAAAAGGAGCTAAGGTGCTGTTTGTGTGTTGTTTTTTGCTGTTTCGCATTCCTGACTGTGTGGCGACGGAGAAATCTAGTCCGCTGGTGTCTGGTTCATAAGAGGTGGTGAGTGCCCCAGCCATTGTGGGTGTCAGGCACCATTTAAATTGTTTTATATTTAGTTTTAATTTTTTGGTATCCTTTATCCAGTTATGGAGGATACTGATGTTGAGATTGTTCAACTTTCTGATTCAGATTGTTCGTCCTATGACGAATGCGAATTGGCCCCATTGACTCAGGTCAGTAAGTTATGTTCTTTAGACTGTTCTAGAGCACCTTGTTCCTCTGGCTCGGGGATTCAAGGGACTGCTGAGCCATCCGACTTGGGGGGCCCTGTCCTCCGGGAAGCGAGTTCCCTACCGCTCCCTACTACTACACATGCGGGTAACCCAAGTTATGTTTTTTTCCTCCTTGGAGGGTGGATTGTTCCCCCCGGAGGTTGTGGCACATTTTCGCTTTTACATACTTTTGGCACTTGTTTATTTGCGATTGTGTTCGTGCCCGATTGCCCCAGGTCTCTCGGCCACAGGAGGGTATGTGCAGTTCCCTGCAGGTGTAATTGTTCCTGAGTGTTGTGCCTTTCGTTACAGGCTGGCACGCCTTTGTGTTCTACTCAGACACATTTTTGAGCTGTTTGGGGACCCTATCCTTCTCAGTTATGGGACTCACCAGTCTCCTCCTTCGAATGGCTCACCTCGTTAGACATGGGGGGATGAAGTAATCTCCTTTAAGTATTGTTATCGAGATCCTTCCCAATTTTGTTGGAAGAACAGGGTTTCCATTAGGTTGGTCCTGCAGATCTTTCTGCTCTTCTTGGGCGTTAACCCTCGGGTTGCCTGTTATTTTATTTTATCCAGTTAGTATGAATTTTATTTTTATTTTTCATTCTGTTTCCTGCGGGAACTTTCTCTGGGATCGATACTCGCTGTTTGCTTCTACGGAAGTTGTTCTGGACACGTTAGTCCCATGTTTGTCTGTTTTTTCTTCCTCCCTCTCTGAGGGCGAATTTAGCCAGCTTGGCAGTTATGACCCTGGTTGCAGGCTGGTCCTGCTTGGGTTCATATCTTCTGTCTCGCGGCTTATTCAGACATGTGGTGCCTATTATACCTTGCTGGTCAGGTTGGGGTGCCGAGTGCTATTAACGTTATTTATGTTTCTTGGTATTTGTTTTACAAGTTTCAGCTAAGCATTCTCAAGAGGACTTGTGGGTCTGTGCGGCTATTGGGATTGTTTCAGTCCTAAATAGCCATCTCTCTGGTGACTGGGTTAGTGAAATTTTCTGCATCACTCTCTGTTGCTTTCGATAACCTTGGAACCTAGAGTATTCCTTCCCACGTAGTGGGAAAATTAAAGGGTTTAGCACCTCTTTACCGCCGGTCGGGCGGTGTTGCTTTAAGAAATTGTCCTTTTTGGACTTGTTCCTTTAGTGGTCCTCTTCTTCATTGAGACTTCTTGGACTGTCCATTCTCCTTGTGGATGGGTCGCCTTCGGGGGACTTGGATTCCCTTCGGAGTTGGTTGTTTCTTTTTTGTGACATAAGACAGTGAGGTCTTTTTGGGCTCCAGTTAGGTGTCCTTCCCCGGTGTTGGGAATGCTCTGCATCTATTTCTTGAGATAGAAGAGGTCCTAGTGGCTTTCCACTCATATGGTTCAGGTATTGCCATCCAGGTGGCATCCAAACCCATGTTTTACTGTCCTCTGACTTCGAATCTGAGGTGATGTGGAGGCTTGATGTTGCTCTGTTCGGGTGACTTCTCCTCACTGTTCCCCTTGTGTCTGGAGCTTGTGGCTAGCTGGACAGCTAGCTCATCATTCTAATGCTCTGTGGCTACTCTGTACTGTAGCAAACTGAGGGTTGCTAGTTCGATCCCCAGCAATGTCTACTCAGCCTTTCCTCCTTTCGAGGTTGATAAAACTGTCTGAAGTCTTATCTTGCAGGAAGAAAACCAATGAAGATAGAAGGCTTCTCACCTTTCCTTCCAGCTTTTCCCCAATAACACATATTATAGATTGTTGTTTTCTAACCAAGCATTTATGATGGTGGTGTTCGACAAATTAAATAAGTATAAAATGTATCACAATGGAGATGTAAAATGGGGCATTAGGCCAAAATAATATATAGCATAAAGGGGTAAATGATCATATAGGAAAAGCAACATTAGTTTAAGTAAGTGGGATGATGCAATGATAGAGGCACATCCCAATTTGAAGTTAATAACTGTGAATGTGGTTTCTCCTGCAGATGGGTGTTGTAGTGTGAAGTAAATATATGCCTGGTTTTAATCTCTTTTCATTACTTTGAGGGTCCAGAAAAAAACTAAGTGGGTCAAAGAGAGGTGGGGCTCGATCCAATATGCAGCGTCGCCCGCAAAAGCCGGAGACACCGGTTTTTGCGCTGTTTTGGTATCACATATACGACGTAACATACAAGTTATGCGCGTATATTTCACCCGTCGCCTGCAATTTTTACTCCCATAAGCTAAAATGGGACCGCGTCGTAAATCGGTATCCAATATCCAGCGCAAGGACTTACGTGGTGAAAATGGAGAAATCTTACTCTATTTTTACCTCGCCATAAAAGGCAGCTGTAGCAAGCCTTGCGCTGAGTATGGGAGCATCGTAACTCCCGAAAATGCCTGCAAAAATAAACTAACACCTAACGCATGCGCAATGTCTATCTACCTGTCAATCGCAATCCCCCACCTCAATAACTAATAAAGTCTATTAACCCCTATATCCGCCATCAAACCCACACCACAAGTAATAACTCAATTAACCCCTAAATCCGCCAACCCCAACATTGCAAACTACCTATTTAAACTATTAACCCTTTATCCGCCATTAACCCACAACGCAATACACCTATTAAAGTATTAACCCCTAAACCGCCATAGCCCACAATGCAATAAGCCTAACCCCTAAACTAACCCCCCCTAACCTAACACCCCTAACCTAACACCCTCTAAATGAACCAAAATCACCTAATTTACAAAATACTAAAGTTACTCTTAAATTACAAAAAACTAACACTACTTTAAAAATAAAAATAAACTAACGGCTAGATTTAGAGTTCTGCGGCCAAAGGGGTGCATTAGCTACGCGTGCTTTTTTCCTCCGCACCTTTTAAATACCGCTGGTATTTAGAGTTCACAGAATGGCTGTGTTAGGCTCCAAAAAAGGGAGCGTAGAGCATATTTACAGCCACTGCAACTCTCGATACCAGCGTTGCTTACGGACGCGGCCAGCTTCAAAAACGTGCTCGTGCACGATTCCCCCATAGAAAACAATGGGGCAGTTTGAGCTGAAAAAAAACCTAACACCTGCAAAAAAGCAGCGTTAAGCTCCTAACGCAGCCCCATTGTTTCCTATGGGGAAACACTTCCTAGGTCTGCACCTAACACCCTAACATGAACCCCGAGTCTAAACACCCCTAACCTTACACTTATTAACCCTTAATCTGCCGCCCCAGCTATCGCTGACCCCTGCATATTATTAACCCCTAATCTGCCGCTCCGTACACCGCCGCAACCTACATTATACCTATGTACCCCTAATCTGCTGCCCCTAACACCGCCGACCCCTATATTATATTTATTAACCCCTAATCTGCCGCCCCCAACGTCGCCTCCACCTACCTACAATAATTAACCCCTAATCTGCCGACCGGATCTCACCGCTACTCTAATAAATGTATTAACCCCTAAAGCTAAGTCTAACCCTAACACTAACACCCCCCTAAGTTAAATATAATTTAAATCTAACTAAATAAATTAACTCTTATTAAATAAATTAATCCTATTTAAAGCTAAATACTTACCTGTAAAATAAACCCTAATATAGCTACAATATAAATTATAATTATATTGTAGCTATTTTAGGATTAATATTTATTTTACAGGTAACTTTGTATTTATTTTAACCAGGTACAATAGCTTTTAAATAGTCAATAACTATTTAATAGCTACCTAGTTAAAATAATTACAAAATTACCTGTAAAATAAATCCTAACCTAAGTTACAATTAAACCTAACACTACACTAGCAATAAATTAATTAAATAAAATACCTACAATTATCTACAATTAAACCTAACACTACACTATCAATAAATTAATTAAATAAAATACCTACAATTAAATACAATTAAATAAACTAACTAAAGTACAAAAAATAAAAAAGAACTAAGTTACAAAAAAATAAAAAAATATTTACAAACATTAGAAAAATATTACAACAATTTTATTTTTTATTCTAAAATTAAAATAGAAAAGCTCTTTTACCTTACCAGCCCTTAAAAGGGCCATTTGCGGGGCATGCCCCAAAGAATTCAGCTCTTTTGCCTGGAAAAAAAACATACAATACCCCCCCCCAACATTACAACCCACCACCCACATACCCCTAATCTAACCCAAACCCCCCTTAAATAAACCTAACACTAAGCCCCTGAAGATCTCCCTACCTTGTCTTCACCACGCCAGGTTCACCGATCCGTCCACCGAAGTCTTGATCCAAGCCTCCGAAGTCTTGATCCAAGCCCAAGCGGGGGCTGAAGAGTGACATCCATCCTCCGGCTGAAGTCTTGATCCTAGCGGGCAGAAGAGGACATCCGGACCGGCAAATATCTTCATCCAGGCCGCGTCTTCTATGTTCTTCCATCCAATGACGACCGGCTGATCTTCAAGACCTCTAGCGCGGATCCATCCATCTTCACCGACAACTTCCCGACGAATGACCGTTCCTTTAAGGGACGTCATCCAAGATGGCGTCCCTCGAATTCCGATTGGCTGATAGGATTCTATCAGCCAATCGGAATTAAGGTAGGAAAATTCTGATTGGCTGATGGAATCAGCCAATCAGATTCAAGTTCAATCCGATTGGCTGATCCAATCAGCCAATCAGATTGAGATCGCATTCTATTGGCTGTTCCGATCAGCCAATAGAATGCAAGCTCAATCTGATTGGCTGATCGGATCAGCCAATCGGATTGAACTTGAATCTGATTGGCTGATTCCATGGAGGTCTTGAAGATCAGCCGGTCGTCATCGGATGGAAGAACATAGAAAATGCGGCTTGGATGAAGATGTTTGCCGGTCCGGATGTCCTCTTCTGCCCGCTTGGATCAAGACTTCAGCCGGAGGATGGATGTCTTCAGCCCCCCGCTTGGGCTTGGATCAAGACATCGGAGCCTGGACGGATCGCTGATACCCGGTGTGGTGAAGATAAGGTAGGAAGATCTTCAGGGGCTTAGTGTTAGGTTTATTTAAGGGGGGGTTTGGGTTAGATTAGGGGTATGTGGGTGGTGGGTTGTAATGTTGGGGGGGGGTATTGTATGTTTTTTTTCCAGGCAAAAGAGCTGAATTCTTTGGGGCATGCCCCGCAAATGGCCCTTTTAAGGGCTGGTAAGGTAAAAGAGCTTTTCTATTTTAATTTTAGAATAGGGTAGGGCATTTTTTTATTTTGGGGGTCTTTGTTATTTTATTAGGGGGCTTAGAGTAGGTGTAATTAGTTTAAAATTGTTGTAATATTTTTCTAATGTTTGTAAATATTTTTTTATTTTTTGTAACTTAGTTCTTTTTTATTTTTTGTACTTTAGTTTATTTAATTGTATTTAATTGTAGGTATTTTATTTAATTAATTTATTGATAGTGTAGTGTTAGGTTTAATTGTAGATAATTGTAGGTATTTTATTTAATTAATTTATTGCTAGTGTAGTGTTAGGTTTAATTGTAATTTAGGTTAGGATTTATTTTACAGGTAATTTTGTAATTATTTTAACTAGGTAGCTATTAAATAGTTATTTACTATTTAATAGCTATTGTACCTGGTTAAAATAAATACAAAGTTACATGTAAAATAAATATTAATCCTAAAATAGCTACAATATAATTATAATTTATATTGTAGCTATATTAGGGTTTATTTTACAGGTAAGTATTTAGCTTTAAATAGGAATAATTTATTTAATATGAGTTAATTTATTTCGTTAGATTTAAATTATATTTAACTTTGGGGGGGTGTTAGTGTTAGGGTTAGACTTAGCTTTAGGGGTTAATACATTTATTAGAGTAGCGGTGAGATCCGGTCGGCAGATTAGGGGTTAATTATGGTAGGTAGGTGGAGGCGACGTTGGGGGCGGCAGATTAGGGGTTAATAAATATAATATAGGGGTCGGCGGTGTTAGGGGCAGCAGATTAGGGGTACATAGGGATAACGTAGGTTGCGGCGGTGTGCGGTCGGCAGATTAGGGGTTAATAATTGTAGTTAGGTGGCGGCGACGTTGGGGACGGCAGATTAGGGGTTAATAAATATTATGTAGGTGTCGGCGGTATTAGGGGCAGCAGATTAGGGGTACATAGGGATAACGTAGGTTGTGGCGGTGTACGGAGCGGCAGATTAGGGGTTAATAATAATATTCAGGGGTCAGCGATAGCGGGGGCGGCAGATTAGGTGTTAATAAATATAATATAGGGGTCGGCGATGTTAGGGGCAGCAGATTAGGGGTACATAGGGATAATGTAGGTGGCAGCGGTGTACGGAGCGGCAGATTAGGGGTTAAAATATATTAATAGAGTGGCGGCGATGTGGGGGGACCTCGGTTTAGGGGTACATAGGTAGTTTATGGTTGTTAGTATAGTTTAGAGCACAGTAGTTAAGAGCTTTATAAACCGGCGTTAGCCCAGAAAGCTCTTAACTACTGACTTTTTTCTGCGGCTAGAGTTTTGTCGTTAGATTTCTAACGCTCAGTTCAGCCAAGACTCTAAATACCAGCGTTAGAAAGATCCCATTGAAAAGATTGGATACGCAAATGGCGTAGGGGGATCTGCGGTATGGAAAAGTCGCGGCTGCAAAGTGAGCGTTAGACCCTTTCCTGACTGACTCTAAATACCAGCGGTAGCCCAAAACCAGCGTTAGGAGCCTCTAACGCTGGTTTTGACGGCTACCGCCAAACTCTAAATCTAGCCATAAGTATAAATTAAAGGGGCAGTCTAATCAAAATTCTGGAGTAGACTGTCCCTTTAAGCTAGAATTACAGAAAATAATAAAATCTAAGATTACAGAAAATAATAAAGAAAATTACAAAATTTTTAAAAATTACACCTAATCCCTATGAAAATAAAAACACCCCCTAATCTAATAAACTACCAGTAGCCCTTAAAAGGGCTTTTTGCAGGGCATTGCCCCAAGATAATCAGCTCTTTTGCCAAACAAATACACAAAGCCCCTACCCCTAACAGTAAACCCCCCCCACCCATCAAACCCCCCCAAAAAAAACTAACACTAAAAACCCTAAACTACCCATTGCCCTGAAAAGGGCATTTGTTGGGCATTGCCCTTAAAAGGGCATTCAGCTCTATTGCTGCCCACCCTATCTAAATAAAATAAACCCCCCCAAAAACCCCTTAAAAAACCCTAAGTCTAACCCGGCAGAGAAGGTCCTGTTCCAGGCGGTGAAGTCTTCTTCCAAACGGCGACCTCTTCTTTCTTCTTCGAGGAACCAGCCGGCGCAGAGCGGAGGACGGAGTTGAAGACCGATGACCGCGGAGCTGAAGACCGGCGACTCTGGAACTGAAGACCGGCTACTCTGGAACTGAAGACCGGTGACCGCGGACCCATGTTGTCTTTTGCGCGCTAACTCGATGCACATAAAAAGCTGAACGGGTTAACGTATTCATAAGGAAAATATATATATTCGTTTAATAAAAATGAAACTGAAAATTTTGATGAAAACTAATATATAGTGAAAAAAGGGCTATAGTACGAGTGGAGCGATATTTATCACTCTCGTTTGCACTCTAATTTTGCTAGAAATTATTATTTTAATTTTTTTATTATTAGTTTTTATCGGGTTTATAAAAATCAAACACTACAAATAAAACATACAATACAAAACAGTTCTGTAGTATCAGAGCAATTGTCATTAATTCAGGCTGTTACAAGGTCATATGCCAACATATAAGAATACTTGTCACTTTGTGTCAAATAAAAATTCCTATTTAGGTGTTTCATAGTGTTTTTATTTCAGTTAGTGTATAATACAATCAATGTAGATCATATCTTCTTTTCGGGTGCTAAGGAGGTCTCAATTTACTATTAGCTTCGGTCAGGTGTCCCGTCTAGAGTCTGTTGGGTAAAGAGTGTTTTAAATTATGATATTGGTGCTTAATTGAATCCCAGTAAAATTTGATGTCTAGGAATGTATCTAGCCTCTGAGTTCTAAAATATCCATATTCCTCCAACAATTCGGATATTGTGGGGACAATCGGATTCTTCCATTTTCTGGCTATAAATGTTTTGGCCGAATTAAGAATAAATTGTAATAGATGTTGGCGTAGGTAGCATACTTTGGGAGGTGGTAGGTTTAATATTGTCGTGATGGGCCCTAGACTGAATGTGGAGTTGAATAATGTTTGTAATAGATATAGGGGCAGAGGATGGGGCAATTCCACCACATGTGTAGCATCGTTCCTCTTAATCCACAACCCCTCCAGCATCTGTCTGATGAAGTGGTATATATACTTTTTAACCGTGTGGGGGGGTCAGGCACCACCTTGTAAATACTTGATAATTTAGCTCAATCATTTTTATTGATGTAGATGATGTTTTAGTAAAGAAGAAAATGCGGTTCCATGTCTGTTTATCTAACTCAGTTTTGAGTTCTAGGTGCCATTTATGTGTGAAAGCTGGCAAATCTACACTATTGCTTGCTGATTATATGGATTTTGCTAATGTCAGTGAGTGTCTGAGTTTTCTTTGGGACAGGCAATGTGATTCAAAGTGTGTTGGAGGCCTAATCCAGTCTTGTCTGTGTTCCGAGGTGTCTACTAGGTGTAGCAATTGTTTATATTTGAGCCACTGTGAGAAGGCCCCATTAAGGCAATCCGAGAGTTCTTGTCTCTGCTTCACTTTAGAGCCGTCAAGTAGTTTGTTTATAGGTATTGTGTACCCTATCTCTGGTTGAGTTGACATTTTTTTTGTGTATTCTAATCCTCCCAGAAATTCAGCATTTGGGGAAATCCGTGACATTGGGGGATCTATGCGTTGATATATGTGGGTGGGTTTTTATGATTTTGTCCCAAGTAGTAAACACATTCTTGTAAAGGGAGTGTTTGTTGCTTCAGTTCTATGGGTTTTAGGTAACCAACACAGGACCCCTGCATTCGAGACTCTCAGGATATGGGAGTTGTTATCCATGCTTTGGTTAGTGGGTTTCTATGCCAGTCGAGTATTCTCTGAAGGCCAATCACTTTATAATATGTTTCTAGGCATGGAAGGCCTAACCCCCCTCCTTTTGTGGTCTATATAACATGTTTCTATTAATTATAGGTTTTATTGGTCCCCAGACATATTTATCTAATTGACCTTGCCATTTGCTGAGGAATGGATAAGGGATTTTAATGGGAACTGCCTGCATTATATACGTTATTCTGGGTAAAGTAGTCATCATTAAGGTTTGGATCCTGCCCCACCATGAAAAGGGTAGCTTTTACCATGAATTTAAATCAGCTTGGGTAGAATTAAGTAGATTGGAGTAGTTCATTTGGAAAAGTAATCTGTTATTAGGGGTAAGACTAAATGCCCAGGTATTTGAGCGCTTTAGTTTGTAGTTTGTATGGGCTTTGACTCATAAGCATGTTTAACTCCACCTTGGAGAGATTAATATTCATTAGTTCGGATTTGGAAAAGTTTATCGAGAAGTAGAAGAGTTCCCCAAATGTTTTAAATTCTTTTGTGACTGCTGATATAGAGGAATGTGGTGAGGTGAGAGACAACAGAATATCGTCAGCATATAGTGATACTTTGTAATCGTTTCCTCCTGGGGTATACCTTTTATTTGTTCATTTTGTCTGATGCGGGCCGCTATTGTTTTTATACTAAGGACAAATAACAAAGTGGATAGAGAGCAGCCCTGTCTCGTTCCGTTACTTATATGAAATGTATCTGACAAAAGTCTGTTTATCCTTATTTTGGCGGTCAGGGTATAATACAGCGCTTGAATTCTATTTATAATTGTGTCCCCAAAGCCAAATTTTTTAAGTGTGGAGAAGAGGAATTCCCAATTTAGGCAATCAAAGGCCTTTTCGACGTCTGTGGAGAGGAAAATGGTGTTTATCTTATTTGTTTCAGCATATTCCATCAACTGTAGGGCCCTGATAGTATTAGCTCTAGCTTCCCTCCCTATTACAAATCCCGTTTGGTCCGTGTGTATTAGTGTTGGTAGAATTGGCTATATGCTTGATGCCAAAATCTTTGCTAAGATCTTAAGATCTGTGTTTAGGAGCGAAATAGGTCTGACATTGGGGGGGTGAGTCTTGTGCCTTCCCGGGTTTGGGTATAACTGAAATATGTGCTTCTTTCATCAATGTAGGGAATTGTTCCTTGTCATCTATTGTGTGAAATAAAGATAGCAATGGGGGAACCAATATTTCCCTAAAGGTCTTAAAATATTTGTTTGTGAGGCCATCAGGACCAGGACTCTTGCCAGAGGGCAAGTCTTTTATGGCAGCTAGAATTTCTTGGGCCATGATTGGTGCATCTAGGATTTGCTTTTGTTGTTCAGTGACTGAGGGTACATCTATGGATTCTAGATACGCTGCTATGTTAGGTTTACTGGGGTATATTATTGCGTTTGACAGGTTATATATATGATCATAGTATTGCCTAAAGACTTTGGCTATTTTAGGACTTAAATTAAATTCCCTTCCTCATCTTTGATGTTATATATGTGGTTCATGGTTTTTTTTTTTTGCGTAGTGCTTTAGCTAATAGTGGGCCTGCCCTGTTTCCACCATGAAAGTAGATCTTTTTAAGGAAGAGAGCTTTTTCATGGGCCTCTTGCTGGAGGTGGTTATTTACTGCAGTCCTTGCTACCATGAGGTTAAGTAATGTGTCTTCTTTGCTAGGGTTTTTTTTATGTAAATCCTCCTCTGTCTTTAATTTCTGCATCAACTTATATTCTAGGGTTCAAGCTCTTCTCTTCCTTGCACTATGTTGTATAAAGCAGCCTCTAATTACTGCTTTGTGGGCCTCCCACAGTGTGCCTTTGTTTTTTACCGAATTAGTGTTAGTATTCCTCAATGGCCTGTTTAATCTCTATAACTTTTTTAGGGTTGTGTAAAAGTGATTCATCAAGCTTCCAAAAAAACCTGCCTTTGTGGTCAGTTCTAAGCTAACTGTTGCATGGCCTGTCCATGCTGCTGGACTAATTTCCATGTGAGTGGCCAAGGACATATGGTTATGGTCTATTAGAAAATAATCAATCCTTGAAAATGACTTCTGCGTGTGAGAGTAGTGTGTGTATTATTTTTTATGTGGGTGTTGTGTTCTCCAGATGTCTACTACAGTGTTGTCAAGGAAACTGTCAATTATATTTTTGTAATTCTATATGTTACGGCTCTTTTGGCTGACAAGCTATCTATTTGTGGATTTAGCGTTACATTCAGGTCTCCCCCAATGATCACCACACCCGACCTCATCTCTAGAATCTTGTTATTTGCTTTTTTAAGAAACTTGTTTTGCCCTGGATTGGGGGCATATATGCATGCAAGAGTAACTTGTGTATTGAAAAGGAGCCCTGTGAGAATGAGAATTCTTCCTTCTGGGTCTTCAAACTTATTGCCAAGTTGTAAGTGGGTGTTTTTATGGAAAATTATTTAGACTCCCAAAACTTTCTTATTAGGGTGGGAATGGAAAAAACCTGTGGGGTAATAGAATCTAGGGGGATTCCTCCATGTAAAGTAAGTCTCTTGAACAAAAATGACATCACCTTTTAGCTTTCGAAAATGATTTAAGGCAATCGATCTCGTAGTAGGTGAGTTAAGGCCTCTACAATTTTGCGTTAGACATTTAAGTTGACTCATGGCCATTTTTTATGTGTTGTAAGTGTGCTATCCTTTCACGTAGAGTGTGATTGTGTGTGTGATACCTTAGAGAGTAGTAGTATAGTCCCCTCAGTCTGTCGAGAGGGTTAGTGGTTCTATCTGGAGACCTGTACAGCAGTCTTCGTATATCAGGATTCTTCTTGACCTCAAGTGCAACTACACTCTGTTTACAATAGAAATAGGCTTGAAATAGTTGGTGTCGACAAGCTTCAAAATCTGTAGTGACAAGACGTGTTAGCATATACATGACAACAGATATAACAACTGTAACAAACATTAACATAAAACACAATAAACAAAACAAACTTTTAGCCAAACTACAGTGTGTCTTGGCTAATTGGGGGTAAGTAAATATTGAAGTACCAAAGTACTGAACAAAGTTTAGCTATATATACTTGTTTGAAACATAAATAATAAAAGTGGGGTGTTGGGATAGCAGTTGCTGTAAACTGCAACTGCTGGTGACTATAAAGTGTCAATAGGAGACATGACAAGGAGACAAAAATCCCCCAGAGGGTTATGTATTTATACAACATCCATAAACATGGAGGAGAAATTTGAGATATCCTAGGCTATCTCTCTTGGAATCAGGATACTAATGTTCACAATCTGTAAAAGAATTTTGTCCTTTAGTTCCAATAACTTTTCTTTTCCGCTGTGGTGCCCACTTTCCTCTAGGTTTCTGCAGCAGAAGGAGAGAAGGCCAGTGAGTTCCGTTGTCATTTTCTATTTATTTTCTGCCAATCTGGGCGTTGGGGTTGTGGTGGGTAATGTTGTTTTGTTGCTAGGTAGCGCACTCTTATCCTGCAGACGTGGTAATGAAGGTGTTGAGATGCCCAAAACCCTGCAGAACTCCTCCAGGTCCTCAGCCTCCTTATAAGTGGCGATTTTATTATCCTTCTTGACTTTGATTCTGAATGGATAGCCCCATCTGTATGGGATTTTATGTTCGCGTAGATGTTCTGTCAGGAACTTTGCTTCTCTTCTGTTGGCGAGGGTTACTGGGCTCAAGTCAGGATATATTTGGATTGATCTTCCTTCAAAGATTATTGGTGTGATTTTTCTGGCTGCTTGGGCTATGAGTTCTTTGTCTTGGTATTTATGAAATTTTAGAACTATGTCCCTAGGTGGTTCCGAGTCCCGTGGCTTAGGCCTTAGAGCCCTATGCGCTCTATCTAGGTGGTAAGGCGGTGAAGATGAGTCGTTTGTTAGGAATTGGAACAATTTTTGTAGATAGTGAGGGATGAGGTCTCCAGTCACACTTTCAGGGACACCTCTGTCTCCTCCCTCTATTATCTAAGGCCTAGATTTGGAGTTCGGCGGTAAAAGGGCTGTTAACGCTCCGCAGGCTTTTTTCTGGCCGCACCATAAATTTAACTCTGGTATCGAGAGTTTAAACAAATGCTGCGTTAGGCTCCAAAAAAGGAGCGTAGAGCATTTTTACCGCAAATGCAACTCTCGATACCAGAGTTGCTTACGGACGCGGCCGGCCTCAAAAACGTGCTCGTGCACGATTCTCCCATAGGAAACAATGGGGCTGTTTGAGCTGAAAAAAAACCTAACACCTGCAAAAAAGCAGCGTTCAGCTCCTAACGCAGCCCCATTGTTTCCTATGGGGAAACACTTCCTACGTCTGCACCTAACACTCTAACATGTACCCCGAGTCTAAACACCCCTAGCCTTACACTTATTAACCCCTAATCTGCCGCCCCCGCTATCGCTGACACCTGCATATTTTTTTTAACCCCTAATCTGCCGCTCCGTAAACCGCCGCAACCTACGTTATCCCTATGTACCCCTAATCTGCTGCCCTAACATCGCCGACCCCTATATTATATTTATTAACCCCTAATCTGCCCCCCTCAACGTCGCCGACACCTGCCTACACTTATTAACTCCTAATCTGCCGAGCGGACCTGAGCGCTACTATAATAAAGTTATTAACCCCTAATCCGCCTCACTAACCCTATCATAAATAGTATTAACCCCTAATCTGCCCTCCCTAACATCGCCAACACCTACCTTCAATTATTAACCCCTAATCTGCCGAGCGGACCTCACCGCTACTATAATAAATGTATTAACCCCTAAAGCTAAGTCTAACCCTAATACTAACACCCCCCTAAGTTAAATATAATTTACATCTAACGAAATTAATTAACTCTTATTAAATAAATGATTCCTATTTAAAGCTAAATACTTACCTGCAAAATAAATCCTAATATAGCTACAATATAAATTATAATTATATTATAGCTATTTTAGGATTAATATTTATTTTACAGGCAACTTTTTAATTATTTTAACCAGGTACAATAGCTATTAAATAGTTAAGAACTATTTAATAGTTACCTAGTTAAAATAATAACAAATTTACCTGTAAAATAAATCCTAACCTAAGATATAATTAAACCTAACACTACCCTATCAATAAATTAATTAAATAAACTGCCTACAATTACCTACAATTAACCTAACACTACACTATCAATAAATTAATTAAACACAATTCCTACAAATAAATACAATTAAATAAACTAGCTAAAGTACAAAAAATAAAAAAGAACTAAGTTACAAAAAATAATAAAATATTTACAAACATAAGAAAAATATTACAACAATTTTAAACTAATTACACCTACTCTAAGCCCCCTAATAAAATAACAAAGCCCCCCAAAATAAAAAATTCCCTACCCTATTCTAAATTAAAAAAGTTACAAGCTCTTTTACCTTACCAGCCCTGAACAGGGCCCTTTGCGGGGCATGCCCCAAGGATTTCAGCTCTTTTGCCTGTAAAAAAAAACATACCATACCCCCCCCCAACATTACAACCCACCACCCACATACCCCTAATCTAACCCAAACCCCCCTTAAATAAACCTAACACTAAGCCCCTGAAGATCTTCCTACCTTGTCTTCACCATACCAGGTTCACCGATCCGTCCTGGCTCCAACATCTTCATCCAACCCAAGCGGGGGTTGGCGATCCATCATCCGGTGCTGAAGAGGTCCAGAAGAGGCTCCAAAGTCTTCCTCCTATCCGGCAAGAAGAGGACATCCGGACCGGCAAACATCTTCTCCAAGCGGCATCTTCAATCTTCTTCCATCCGGTGCGGAGCGGGTCCATCTTGAAGCAGGCGACGCGGATCCATCCTCTTCTTCCGTTGTCTCCCGACGAATGACGGTTCCTTTAAGGGACGTCATCCAAGATGGCGTCCCTCGAATTCCTACCTTAATTCCGATTGGCTGATAGAATCCTATCAGCCAATCGGAATTCGAGGGACGCCATCTTGGATGACGTCCCTTAAAGGAACCGTCATTCGTCGGGAGACAACGGAAGAAGAGGATGGATCCGCGTCGCCTGCTTCAAGATGGACCCGCTCCGCACCGGATGGAAGAAGATTGAAGATGCCGCTTGGAGAAGATGTTTGCCGGTCCGGATGTCCTCTTCTTGCCGGATAGGAGGAAGACTTTGGAGCCTCTTCTGGACCTCTTCAGCACCGGATGATGGATCGCCAACCCCCGCTTGGGTTGGATGAAGATGTTGGAGCCAGGACGGATCGGTGAACCTGGTATGGTGAAGACAAGGTAGGAAGATCTTCAGGGGCTTAGTGTTAGGTTTATTTAAGGGGGGTTTGGGTTAGATTAGGGGTATGTGGGTGGTGGGTTGTAATGTTGGGGGGGGTATTGTATTTATTCTTTTACAGGCAAAAGAGCTGAAATCCTTGGGGCATGCCCCACAAAGGGCCCTGTTCAGGGCTGGTAAGGTAAAAGAGCTTGTAACTTTTTTAATTTAGAATAGGGTAGGGAATTTTTTATTTTGGGGGGCTTTGTTATTTTATTAGGGGGCTTAGAGTAGGTGTAATTAGTTTAAAATTGTTGTAAGATTTTTCTTATGTTTGTAAATATTTTATTATTTTTTGTAACTTAGTTCTTTTTTATTTTTTGTACTTTAGCTAGTTTATTTAATTGTATTTATTTGTAGGAATTGTGTTTAATTAATTTATTGATAGTGTAGTGTTAGGTTAATTGTAGGTAATTGTAGGTAGTTTATTTAATTAATTTATTGATAGGGTAGTGTTAGGTTTAATTATATCTTAGGTTAGGATTTATTTTAAAGGGAAATTTGTTATTATTTTAACTAGGTAACTATTAAATAGTTATTAACTATTTAATAGCTATTGTACCTGGTTAAAATAATTAAAAAGTTGCCTGTAAAATAAATATTAATCCTAAAATAGCTACAATATAATTATAATTTATATTGTAGCTATATTAGGATTTATTTTACAGGTAAATATTTAGCTTTAAATAGGAATCATTTATTTAATAAGAGTTAATTAATTTCGTTAGATGTAAATTATATTTAACTTAGGGGGGTGTTAGTGTTAGGGTTAGACTTAGCTTTAGGGGTTAATCAATTTATTAGAATAGCGGTGAGCTCCGGTCGTCAGATTAGGGGTTAATAATTGAAGGTAGGTGTCGGCGATGTTAGGGAGGGCAGATTAGGGGTTAATACTATTTATGATAGGGTTAGTGAGGCGGGTTAGGGGTTAATAACTTTATTATAGTAGCGCTCAGGTCCGCTCAGCAGATTAGGGGTTAATAAGTGTAGGCAGGTGTCGGCGACGTTGAGGGGGGCAGATTAGGGGTTAATAAATATAATATAGGGGTCGGCGGTGTTAGGGGTAGCAGATTAGGGGTACATAGGGATAACGTAGGTGGCGGCGCTTTGCGGTCGGAAGATTAGGGGTTAATTATTTTAAGTAGCTGGCGGCGACGTTGTGGGGGGCAGGTTAGGGGTTAATAAATGTAATACAGGGGTCGGCGGGGTTAGGGGCAGCAGATTAGGGGTACATAAGTATAACGTAGGTGGCGGTCGGCAGATTAGGGGTTAAAAATTTTAATCGAGTGGCGGCGATGTGGGGGGAGCTCGGTTTAGGGGTACATAGGTAGTTTATGGGTGTTAGTGTACTTTAGGGTACAGTAGTTAAGAGCTTTATGAACCGGCGTTAGCCAGAAAGCTCTTAACTCCTGCTATTTTCAGGCGGCTGGAATTTTGTCGTTAGAGCTCTAACGCTCACTTCAGAAACGACTCTAAATACCAGCGTTAGAAAGATCCCATTGAAAAGATAGGATACGCAAATGGCGTAGGGGGATCTGCGGTATGGAAAAGTCGCGGCTGAAAAGTCAGCGTTAGACCCTTTAATCACTGACTCCAAATACCAGTGGGCGGCCAAAACCAGCGTTAGGAGCCTCTAACGCTGGTTTTCACGGCTACCGCCGAACTCCAAATCTAGGCCATAGTCTTCTAGCTGACTTTTTAGTTGTTGTATTTTAATATATTGGGTAGAAAGACATCTTGAGTGATCTTCTATGATATTATTGGTGTCATTTGTCTGTTCCTCTATATACTCCATCCACTCACCTAGTTCTGCTATATCTTTTTTTTTTTGTTCCAAAGAGCTTTATTTGAGAATAAGAAAAACAAAATATATGCACCTTAAGTGCAACTTAGGGTTTACAACTTTCACCCGTACAATCAGTGAAGAAAAAAAAAAGAAATAATGAAAATAAAACAACAGACATGTAAGGGGCGCAAGTATTACATTCCAAATAGGTCCAACAGGTGCATGATACCAGTATTATAACAAGCTCTACTTTTTCCATTTTCTCATCTTTTCCTTACATTGATCTTATTCCATATTTATCAAAACAATGAGTAAGGATTTAACAGTAACTTCTATCAGAGTCATACGGCTACATTTGGCAGCAAGTGTTATCAATACCAGCCGTGGTAACAGTTTCTCTCATCGACCAGGGCACAGTCGAGGTGTAAGTGATTAAAACAAAAAGGAAGAAGAAAAAAGAGGCAACAATCAAAAGTAAGGGAGGGGGAGGAGAAGGGGGAACCCATCCAGACCAGGTACATCATGAGAGGGGAATATTGTACAGTAGACCCCACTTCACTAAGCCTCCTAAACGTCTCCATTCCACATATGGAGCAACTTTTCGTACTCGTCCACTTTTGATATATTCATGTAAAGGAATTTTTCCAGCAGCAGGAGGTCACCTACATTATGTTTCTAGTCTCCTACCATGGGGACCTGGGCAGTTTTCCACTGAGAAGGCATCAGGGTCTTTGCCCTTGTCATGGTGTGTTGGGTTAATAAACTATGCGCTGTGGGGGTAAAAGCTAGGGAGTCTCGAAGAAGTAATCTCACAAACTTCAAAGTGGGGGTAAAATCTGGATTGGATGAGACTCTTAAGCGCTTGTGCTTAATTACCCAATAAGGAAAGATAGTCTTACTATGTAGTTGGATTCAATGAGATCTATTTATTTTTAGAATTATAAATACATACAATAAAATTTAAAACAATAGAAATTGATTCTTAAAACAAATCTAACTGGTTGGCCAACCATACAGTGTGAATAAAATGTTATAATATGTTTTCCAATCCCTGTTACTTAGTGTGTTATACAAACATATCTGTATATTTGAATTTTTGAATTTTGGTTTAATTGCAGATATTTTTTATGGATTTGATATAGTGGACTTGTGAAGAAGTATGGTATCCACAAAGAATATTCGCAATATTAATTCTTAATTACCATATTTACCATATTCGTTTGTTTAAAGCTGAACATACATAATTAAAATAGCGTCAATGGTATCAACAATATAATTAAAATAGCGTCAATGGTATCAACAATAGTAACAAATAATAAAAGTGAAACAAAAATAAAGTGATACAGTAAAAATCGTATAAGTTATGAAAGATAAAGTCTTTCTGCCGTGATCGTTAGAGTAATTGTTAATTGCTTTTTGTTAAAAGCGCTGTTGTTAAGTCCTCCGTGGGGATAGTATGTGCGGGCGTGCTGCAACACGTTTTTATCTAATTGCTATATATATTGCGATTATAAGTCACTGTTAAGTAGTTTTGGTTATCTGTCCTTCACATTAACTTCCTTAGTTGGTGTAGGTATAATAAATCTTACCCGTTGTTTCTTTTGGGATACTTTGTTTCTGGTCTAGTTTCTTTTTGTACCCAATTCAATCTTTACTGTGATGAATGTGGATCGGAAGCCGGGATAGCCGCTGCCGGTGTTGTAGTGGTTTCAGTATGTCGAGTTGGTTTGTCTCTGCGATTACACACACTTGAAGAAGTAGATGCTGGGGTATTGTGGTAGTGTGCTTTAACCGTTAATCCTTTTGTCAGATGGCTGGGCTTTTTGCCTGGTTCAGGTTTTCAAAACCTCTTGAATTGTTGCGAATGTGTTCTGTTTAGATCCGTACTCTATTTGTTTCAGAGTATCCGATCTGCAGGTGTCCACAGGTTTCTTTAGGCCCAATTATTAGGTAAGGTATTTCAGTTGTTCTTGGCGGTCCTTTGAAAGGAGGACTAGGTGCTTTGAAGGTTGTTCTTGAACGCTTCAGAATATCTTTCAAGCGTATTTG
The DNA here is from genome assembly GCF_027579735.1 of Bombina bombina. Lineage (NCBI taxonomy): Eukaryota > Metazoa > Chordata > Amphibia > Anura > Bombinatoridae > Bombina > Bombina bombina. The sequence goes on from NC_069508.1 coordinate 49,928,356, forward strand.
TTGGTCCGTGGTTTGATGTAGTCTTGGCGGTCCACTTCGAAAGTGGACTATGAAAATGTTCAGTGTAGCAAGGAGTAGGCAACGCGTTTCAGCTGATTAATACAGCCTTTATCAAGCATATCCTTGCAGTTGTAAACAGTGGGTTTTTGTATTCTGTGATTTGATTCTATTGGATCCCCTAGGTAGTTGTATCTTTACAATCTGGTGATCCTATTGGTTGTTGTGTCGGTGCTTTTGATTGGTCATTCCTTAGCATGTGACCTATTAATGGTTCAGTTTATCACGGTGATGGGGGAATTTTCACTTATTTGTATCAGATGACCAAGTAAATGCATAAAACGTTATGAAAACTTGTTCCAGTAGTAAACACAAATACGAATGTATTGTTATAATAAAAACATAAATAACTTTTTGTACGTCAGAGAATCTGTCCTTACAGGGTTTGTGAGTCAGTATAAGGTTTTTGGTATATGCCAATTTGAATATTTATTATGTTCTATTTAGTCCTTTAGTGCAAGAATTCATATTTTATTGTTGGTTCAATTCTAGGGTTGGTAAATTAGAGGTTTAGTCATTTGTTTTGATGATGCAATTTAATATAACAGTGGAATGGGAAATTTCAATTTTGCGTGTTCTTGTTTGATCTTTAGTAATCGTTTGTTAAAAAGCAGTTTTTTTATTAATAATCGTTATTTCCATTATTATTGCTTTGGTGCAAGTATATGAAACATGCATTATTGGTTCTGGAATTTTTATTCCTATTTTTGTAATTTATTTATTTTTAGTGTTCGTTCTTTTATAATCTTTTGTTGAAGAGCAGGTTAATCTTTTGGTATTCATCATTTCAATTGTATTGGTTCAAGGATATAAAACATCCATTATTAATAGTTGTGTATCAATCTGTTGGGTTTCTCTTCCGAATTTGGAGTGTTTGTTCTCTTTTAGCCTTTGTTGAAAGAGGGTATCATAAAACGATTTCTTAAAATTTGGTGAAATTTTGAATTGTTTATGAAGTGTTGTTATCAGATGCATTATTATTGGTTCTGGAATTTTTATTCCTATTTTTGTAATTTATTTATTTTTAGTGTTCGTTCTTTTATAATCTTTTGTTGAAGAGCAGGTTAATCTTTTGGTATTCATCATTTCAATTGTGTTGGTTCAAGGATATAGAACATCCATTATTATTAGTTGTGTATCAACCTGTTGGGTTTCTCTTCCGAATTTGGAGTGTTTGTTCTTTTTTAGCCTTTGTTGAAGGAGTGTGTCATAAAACGATTTTTTAAAATTTTTGGTGAAATTTTGAATTGTTTATGAAGTATTGTTATCAGATTGGGTTTTTGGTAAAACATGCATTATTATTGGTTCTGGAATTTTTATTCCTATTTTTGTAATTTATTTATTTTTAGTGTTTGTTCTTTTATAATCTTTTGTTGAAGAGCAGGTTAATATTTTGGTATTCATCATTACAATTGTATTGGTTCAAGGATATAGAACATCCATTATTATTAGTTGTGTATCAACCTGTTGGGTTTCTCTTCCGAATTTGGAGTGGTTGTTCTCTTTTAGCCTTTGTTGAAGGATTGTATTATAAAACGATTTTTTTAAATTTTTGGTGAAATTTTGAATTGTTTATGAAGTGTTGTTATCAGATTGGGTTTTTGGTGTTGGCATGCAGGATTTTTTGTGGTTCAAGTATTCAAGAAACAGTTTAGACTGAAGTCTATATTCAGACCTTTTGGTCTTAAGGTTTGCATTTCGAAGATCCATTTTGCTTCTTTTTTAAGTAGGTTGTTTGCCTGGTTACCACCTCTTATATTTTGTTTAATTTTTTGTATAGCTGTGTAGTTGAAATATTTTAGATTGCTGTTATTGCAAGTTCTGAAGAAGAGGGAAGTGGAAGAGCAGGGTTTTAGGCGTCTTTGGGATTTCTATTTCTAATATTTGTGTTATCTCTGCCCATATGGCCGTCCAAAAGCTTTCCAAGAGGGGGCAATCCCACCAGATGTGCAAAAAAGAGCCCGTCCCACCACATCCTCTCCAACATCTGTCTGATGTGTTAGGGTATATCGTCTTGAGTCGTGTTGGGATAAGGTACCATCTACTTAGCAGTTTATAATGTGATTCTTGTATATGAGCCAATACAGAGACAACCCTAGCAGATCGGAATATCTGCTGCCAGTCCTCTGTGGTTAGTTCGGTGCCCAGTTCCCTATGCCACAGTCTGGTGTAAGTTGGGGGGGCTGTCTTAGGGTAATAGGAGTAGTCGATATATCTTGGATGTTAGATGTCTCAGAGTAGCAGTTTGCATACATAATGTCTCAAAGGGGGTGGGGTCCCTAAAAAATTGTCATTTATGTTTGTGAGTGGATATGAAATGGCATAACTGTAGGTATACAAACCACCGTAACGGACGGTCTGGAAAAGTTTCCAAGATCTCCTGCCTTGTTGTTAATCTCCCATTATTGATAAAAGTGCCTATATTATTGCTATGTGGAGATGTACAAGAGTAGGTTACTCTTATCTGTAAAGGAATTTCAGGATTGTCATATATCGGGGTCAAAGGGGAATATGTCGTGGAGATGTGGGATTCAGTGTGAATCGTTCTATCCCATTCATGGAACAGTTCCTCCAATAGAGGATATGAGGCAATTCCGTGTGGTCTATGTGATTCCGTCTTCCACAGCAGGGAAGCCAAGTCACCCTTATGGAGAATGGAAGAATCCAAAACAATCCAATCTTTCTGTGCATTTCCTTGACACCACTCCACCACCCTTTGAAGCAGGACAGCCCTCCTGTATAAATCCAGATTAGGGAGTCCCAGCCCTCCCTCCTCTCTGGGTAGATACATAGTTTTTTTGTTCACTTTAGGTCTAATATCCCTCCAAACATATTCCTCAATTAAATGTTGCAGTGTGGGGAGGAAAGAGTGTGGAAGGGGTAGCGGGACTGTCTGGAAAAGATATAGTATCCTCGGAAGGATGTTCATCTTGACCACACTTATCCTTCCAAGCCAAGAGATCGTTTTATGCCTCCATGCTGAGAGGTCACATGAGATATCTCTTTTGAGGGATACATAGTTTGCTTTAAATGTGTCTGCCGCCGATGCCGTTATGGTGATGCCTAGATATTTTAAGGATTTTGAGTTGATCACAAAGGGGCAATGTGTTTCAAGCCAAGTCACATTAGAGGGCGGCATCGCAACACCCAGCAATTCCAACTTTGAATTGTTTAAAAGGAAGTAGGAAACTTCTCCATATCTTTTAAACTCATCCAACAGGGCGGGGATGGAAGTCTCAACATCTGTAAATGTGAGCAAAAGGTCATTGGCATACATTACAATCTTGTATTCCTTGAGTCCCACCTGTAGTCCCTTTATTAATTGACTAGCCAGAATATTACTGGCCAGTGTTTCTACCGAAATGGCAAACAGCAGGGGCGACAACGGGCACCCCTGCCTAGTGCCGTTGGTGATAGGGAAAGGGTCAGAGAGGATGTTGTTTACTTTGATTTGTGCCGTGAGTGTGGAATACAAGGCAAAAATTGTCATTATAAATTTATTTCCGAATACCATTTTTCCCAAGGTGTTCCTGAGAAACTGCCAGTTCACTCTATCGAATGCCTTCTCAGCATCTGTGGATAACAGAGCGAGAGGCACCCAATTTGTATCAGAATACATTGTGAGTTGTAAGATTTTAAGGGTGTTGTCCCTCGCCTCCCTCCCCGGAACAAACCCCACCTGATCCAAAGAGATCAGTAGAGGAAGGAACCTGTTAACTCTATTGGCCAATACTTTTGCTATGACCTTCACGTCTGTATTAAGTAGCAAAATTGGTCTGTAACTTTGTGTTTTATTCACCGGTTTCCCCTGCCTTCGGTATAACCGTAACATATGCTGCAAGCATAGATGCCGGCAATACTCCCATATCGGGTAAGTCATTAATCAGGTTTTGTAAATGGGGCAGCAAGATGGGCGAGAATGTTTTTATAGTATTTGGCCCCAAAGCCATCAGGGCCGGGGCTTTTACCATTAGGAAGGTCTTTCAGTGCCCCCTGTACCTCCTCAAGAGTCAGAGGGGATTCCAAATAGTCTATCGCTTCTTGTTCTACTCTTGGCAGCTGGGTGTGTGTTAGGTAATCCTGTACTCTAGGCATGCCAGCTGTGTTTTCAGAGGTATAGTGTGCGGGTCAGTTTTAAGATTATAAAGTGAGCTGTAATAGGTTCTGAAAGCCTCTGCAATCCTAAAGCTGTCTTTGTATATTTTGTCATCTCCTTCTTGTTTCGTGTGCACATGTGATTTAAGTTGCGATCTAAGTGTCTAATCTCGGGTGTAATGGTACGTTAAAATCCCCCCCTAGGATCACTACCCCTTTGGCTAGTTCAGAAAGTTTATTCGATAGTGTTTTAAAAAAGACAAGTTGTGCCGAATTGGGGGCGTATACATTGGCCAATGTAACCATCCTACCATATAGAAGGCCTACAACTATAAGTAGTCTGCCCTCTTTATCTCTCTCAACCCCCTGTGGTTGGAAGGGGACCCTGTGATGCACAAGTATCCCAACTCCATTCTGCTTATTGGGCCCTGAGGAGAATAGTGCCATGGGGTATGTAGAATTGTGCCATCTAGGTTCTTTATTTTTCTTAAAATGGGTTTCCTGCAGGAAGATTACATCTCCCCACAGTTTCTGTAATTCACGGGTAACAATAGATCTTTTCCCTGGGCTATTTAAACCTTTAACATTGATCGTAATGAGCTTGAGGGGATGATTGTTCAGTGTGAGCTGTAGGGGGATCATTATATTATCGGGTGGGGAGGGGAAGGGGGAGGAAGAAAGAAAGAAAAGAAAACACAATAATCTCAAAGACTGTTGCCCCGTATTATGCATATATTGATCACGAGCAATCATTAAAGAGATGTTAATAAACTGTGTATATTGTATATGTGCTCAAGTAGCACAGCAGTCGATTGCAAGACAGTAGATAAACTAATTTACAGTTTCAATTCTATTGTACCAGTAGATCAAGCCTAGTAAGTTACTCTAGAGGGTATATGCCTGTAGTTGGCCCTTTTGAAAAAAAACAAGATATAGGCTATACAATTTAATAATTGCAATAATTAGCAATCTGTGTAAGTGTGTTACAGTATTAATGGATGATGATGAATGAACCGGGAGAGGGGGCAGAAATGGGAGGCATGGGTGGGGTAGGAGAGGAGGGAGGGTTTGGGGGGAGGAGTGAGGGAGAGGAAGGGAAAAGGGAGGGGTAGGGGAAGGAGGAGGAGGGGAGGGGAAGAGGAGAGGGGAGTAAGGGAAGAAGGGAAGGAGAAGGGAGAGGAGGAAGGGGAGGTGGGGAGGCAAAGGGGAGGGATGGGAGAAGAGGGGAGGGGAAGAGGGAGAGAGGAAAGGGGAAGGGGGAAGGGGAGAGGGGAGAGGGAAGGTCATTGTGGAAGGTGGAGAAATTATGAAAGCTACGGAACAGCTTAACATAAACAGTATATTAACAAGTGGTAGAAACACATAACATTTTCAAACATCAACTTGGAACACTGATCTGTGTGATAGTGTGAATCTGGGTCCTTCTTAATAAAGATTTAAAGGTGCTATTCACATCATAAGAAGTTAAGCAGTTCTTGTTTAAGGGTTCAGGCTTGATTTTCAGTGTCCCTCTGTTGTGAGGTGGCAGTAGGGAGGGGGTTGGAGGAAGAGAAGGGGAGGGCATGAGGGGAAGAGGAGAGGGGGAGGGGGAAAGGGGGAGAGGGGGAAGGGGGGAGAAGGGGGAAGGGGAAAGGGAAGAGGGGGAAGGGGAGAGGGGGAGGAGGGGGAAGAGAGAAGGGAGGAGAGGGGTAGAGAGGGAAGGAGAGGGAGGAGGGAGAAGGGAAAGGGTAACTGGAAAGGGAGAGAGGTCAGTACCACTTCAGTGTAACAAAACACATTCAATATAATGATAGGTATTAGTAACGTAGAACATTTCAGTCATCAACCTACATCACAGACCTGAGCGATAATATGAGACAAAGTGCTTCTCAACAGAGACTTACAGATGCAAGTCCACATCTCCGGTTATTCTCCAGCAACAAGTCAGCAGCATGTCCCAGTTAAGGAGTCAAGTTTGGTTACCAGTATCTCCCTGGTTTGGTGCAGAAGGTAGTTGTATATCTGGGTTGGGGGGTTCTATACCCAACGTAGAGCAGAATGTGGCCAGGTCCTCCTTAGAACGATATAGAGCCGTTTTGTCTCCAGCAGTTGCTATGAGACACATTGGGAATCCCCAGCGATAAGGGATTTTGTTATCATGCAGTATTGAGGTGAGAAATTTAAGCTCTTGTTTCTTCTGGAGTGTGGCAGGACTTATGTCAGAAAACAACTGGAGGTTAACACCAGCATGCGTGAGGGGGTGCTTATTCCTGCTGTGTCGCAGTATCTCCTCTTTATCTTTATAATTTAGTATCCAGAGGATGACGTCTCTTGGTGGTGCTTTAGGGGATGGCTTGGGGCGCAGTGCTCTATGTGCCCTCTCTACTGCAATTTCAGGTGACATGTGGGATCCTTTGATCACGCGAAAAAGATCTTGGAGATAGCAGAAGGATTGATGGATTTGGGGATTCCCCGAATGCGCAGGTTATTCCGCTGACTGTGGTTATCTAAATCTTCTATACGTTCCATCAAACTCTGCACCAGGCTTGCATTATATTGGGTCTGCGATGTGGTTTCTTTAACCTTTTCCTGTAAAGTGCCCTGCGAATGTTCTATAGTAGTGACTCTTTGAGATAGAACAGTGACATCTTTCTGTAGCTTTCCAAACAGATTCTTAATTTTGGTTACAATGTCCTTAATGTCATCTTTGGAAGAGAGGCATTTTAGATCCTCTTTGGTTACATAACACGATGGCGTTTGAGTCAATGTGGAAGTATGTCCCTGGTCATCCATTCTGGGTTCGTTTGCCATAGCGTTGTCTTCTACTGTGAGTGGAGCTGCAGTTTTGAGGTAGTGGACCATATTCCTTGTCTTGGCTCCCTTGTCCGCAAAGCCTGATTTTTTATGCACCATGGGTGTAATTTCTGACAGTAGCCTAATCTGTATACTGTGCGTGTTCCTGGATATACCGGGAAGTCTCAAGGGGATACCAGTATCAAGTAGCCTTTCCTGAGTGATTTTGGTAGGTAAACATACCAGACACTTAAATATTATCGCCAGAGCGGATCTAGGAAGCTGGGATCTCAGGAGTTTAAGTGCTTAATAAAAGGCTATACCGCTTCAGGTGCTACCTCCCCAGAACTCGCTACTGTGCAGTCTATGCAATATGATTTAGGCCCATAGGATATGTAGGGCTGGTTTCTAATCATACAAGGTCCACTAGGTAGTTATAGATGCCCCATACTTGTTTCGTGACAACAGTGACCTACCGGGTGTCAGAAAGTGGATGTGTGGGTCATGCCTGTTTTTGCATATTGCTCCAGCACCGAATTGTGATCTGCTTCTGTGAAGGATTGACTCTGTACCAGATGTCTCTTGTTATATTTTGCGGTGTCCGGTAAGTAGCACTGGCTTTTTTGTACATGCGTGCCTCAGGGGATGAAGATATACTGATCTTATGGCACACTCCGGTTCAAACTTCAGTAAGGCCTGCGGCCTAGTCACGCACGTCGCTGCTGTGCTGCTGTTAATTGATTCAGTTTCTGTGTGTAAGTTACATCCACTGTGTGGTAAGGTCTTTCGGGTTCGTGGGATAGATTACAAGGTTATCTTGAGCCTAACTTATGGCATATAAAGCATTTGAGCCAACTTTCAGCTCGGGAGATTAGCAAGACGCGGCCATTCTCCTGAACGGCTAGGCTCCGCCCCTCTGCTATATCTTTTTTAACTTCAGATAACCCGTCCTTAAGTTTCTTTCCTACTTGCAGTATTAGTAAGTTGAAATCTTCCTTGGTGGGTAGCGATTTAATATCTGCTCTAGTTAGTGGAGCATTAGACTCTGCAACAGTCCCTGTGGGAGTTATAGCAGCAATTGTTTCTTCTTGTTCAGAATCTGTTCCCTGTCCCTGGGATGTGCTTAGGGCCTTAAAGTATGTGTTCATTTTCGCAGCGGTGGCAGAGTTAGCTTTAGGTGTCTTATCCCCTTTGGGCTGTCTTCTGGAAGCCATATTGCTATATATTGTTGTTGTGGGAATGCAATAAGGAGAATGTTTCTGTATACCACCGTTGTAAGCACGCTTAGCAGTATGTTAGGCCCTATGAACTATTGTGCATAAGTACTTGTAATCCCTTGTAAGTTTTCTTCCTGGTTACTCGGTTATTTTTGCGCCTTTAGACTCACTGTGGCTTGAATTAAAGGCTGGTGGTTAATTTCTTGTTTTAGGCCAGACTGGGAATTAGGCTATGGGAGATATTAATATCGTAGCACAGCTATTGTGTTCTTATTAGTCCTCTCCCTTTTATCTTGTTGGGGCCTAGATTTATCTGTTATAGTGATCCCTTTGTAGTCAAAAAGGAAAGAGCCCCTGCAACCGCTTGTATAGTACTTAATATAGATAATACTTCTCGTATTCTAGATCAAAATATTCCCAAACGGAAACTAACACGCTGCTATGCAAAGTGACCTTTCTCATTTGAGGCTCTAATATTTATGCCAATACGCTACTATACAAGCGGTTGCAGTACCGATAAAGTTATTCATAGAGATTACTTTATTACAAACCTACTATCAAGATATACGAGAAATTAGTGCCATTATTATAGTCAACTCTATGAGTGCTTCAGGCATAGTAATAACTAATAACAGACTCTTTCGAATCAAGGCACAATCCTTGAGAGAAAGATAAAAGATGAAAGCTACGGGCTGTTATTTCATACTTGGATAAAACTTAGAGTTGACAAACCCGAATGACTATCTAATTACTTCAAACAATATAGTCAGCAAGTGCAAGTTATACTAATTAATAGACCTGCAAGTGTGACGTTTCCACTTAATATTACATCTATATGTACTAAGGTGGATTGTGAGATAACTGGCCACAAAGACTAGAGCACGAAATAGCGCTGTCACTTGGCAGATATACATGCTGATATAAATACAAATCAAGTCTGAAATACCTGAACACACAGGTTCAGGGCCGCCACTAGAAATTTTGGGGCCCCTGACTTAACCATTGATCAGGGCACCCCCTCCCTTGACATGTGCAATTTTTGACCAAGTGACTAAAATGTATATGCACTTTATTCTTAAGTGTCTATTTAAACTTAGAAATGTTGTAAAGGTAGTTACAAACACACAGACACACTCATAAACCCCCCCCCCCCTTTGACATGTGCAATTTTTGACCAAGTGACTAAAACGTATATGCACTTTATTCTTGGTGTCTATTTAAACTTGGAAATGTTGTAAAGGTAGTAACATACAAACACACAGACACACTCTTATACTGAAACACACACACACACTCACACATAAGGATTCACATATAGACACTCTAGCAGACATGCAAAGAAACACACTCAGACACCCAAACAGACACTGACATTGACCTGACAAGTAATGAGGTAGACTACAGTTTTGTAAAAAAAGAGATTTAGAAAGCAAAATATGGAGTTTTGATTATCTTTTTGTAAAGGAAGATGTCAACTAAATGATGACAACAGCATGCAGTGGCTGAATGGAAGGGCCCTGAACTGCCTAAACAATAATTTAAAGGTTAAATGGTGGATTAGGTGAGTTCCGGAAAGGTCTCATTAGTCTCAAAGTCTGTAGAAATATGTGAATAATCAGTAGTAAGGTCAAAATGTCCTAAAAAGGAACAGACAATGGACACACACAAACTCAAACACAAACTTGCACACACACCCAAGTAAACACCGACAGAGACAGCCTCAGAAAACACACAAAGACATACACGCACACAGACACCCACAGAAAACACACAAAGACATACACACACACAGAGAGACAACCACATAAAACACAGAAAGACATATACATTTACACACCCTCACTGAGACATCCACAGAAAACACACAAAGACATACACACACCCTCACAGAGACACCCACAGAAAACACACACCCTCACAGAGACATCCACAGAAAAAACAGACATACACACCCACCCTCATAGAGGCATCCAGAGAAAATACACAAAGACAAACATACACACACCCTCACAGAGACACCCATAGAAAAAGCACAAAGACATATGCACACACCCTCACAGACATCCACAGAAAATGCACAGATATACACACCCACCCTCACAGAGAGATCCACAGAATAAAAATACATACACACTCATAGAGACACAAACCAAAGCACAAAGACATAAACACAGACACCCACATAAACACTCACAGGAGGAAACATTTATGCACCTTGCATCCCCTAAATCAACAGTGCGTGACATGCATGATAAAAAAAAATGCAGAAATTAAGAGATCACTTTTTAAAGAATCATATTTGTAAATGTGCAAACAAAAATAATTCTGTGAATTCAAAATAGTACATTAATGATCTGGGTAGATGGCTAGATGAAGAAAAGTACTTTTAAAAGGTTGACAGTTTGTTTTTATATAGTGTACAAATGTTCCCATCTGTCAGCTGTACTTATGGATTTTGAAAATGCTGTACTCTGTATGGTCTTGGTGGAACCATAAGCTGTGGTACTCATACCATTAGATCTGGTTAAATGCAGGATTTAGGCTTGTTGGTATATATTTCAAAATTAAGCCAGCTTAGTGTAAACTGAACAGTTTTGAGTTAACCTGTCTCATTTCAAATTAAAAAAATGCATATCTGCCAAAAGAGCACCTACCATTTGTGTATTGAGGAGGAAACATTTCTGCATGGTTTTAAATATAGAATCTCTACAGCATTGTCAAATAATCATAAAAACACTGCTGCTAGAAAAAAATGTTTTTATAGACCCCTGGCCCCACCATACAACTACTACCACACTGAAGTTACAATCTGAAATTGCATAAAGAAACAAAAAACATTTGCTAAGTAAGTTCTACCTCCTCTGCAAATTAAAGTGATCTGCCGTCTGACTCAGGCACACACTGTACAAACAAAGTGCCAAGTCTGTCTCACACTGTGCATAGTGGTTTAGTGCACACTCAGAAAACTTCTCAAATACTAATACTTTACTCCTTGTAATAACATTCCCCATGATCAATTAGCACTCTGCTGTAGTGCCCACTAGTGCCACATTTATTTTTAGCTCTTGCCTCATGGGGCCCCCCTGGCCCATTGGGCCCCTGACAGGAGTCACCCCTGTCACCCCCTGATGGCGGCCCTGCACAGGTTGTCCTTATGGTTACACTGTCTCTAGAAAGTAGGCTATATTTCTGTCACCAAGCATAAAATACCACACGACTGGATACATTTCCATCTCAGACTATTAAATTAAATGCAAGCGAGATTGGATACTATCGTCCTACCTTATCACATAACCGTTTGCTCAGTTTCTTATTTTTCATACTGAGTTTTAGAACGTGGTGGCTGGGTATATACAGTAACCACTTAACAATAATTCCTGTATTGATACAAATATATCTCAAAGGCAAAATTATTTTAATAACAGGAATTACGGCAACAGATCTGCAGTTGTTTTTACAATTGGGTCCCTTATTTTAATTATATACGAATAAAAGTTACATTTTATCTATACTTATCTCTCTA
>NC_069508.1:49945019-49952519 GCF_027579735.1 Bombina bombina
AGTGTATGCTATGTAGTGTGTGTGTATCTGCATGTGTAAGTGTATGCTATGTAGTGTGTGTGTATCTGCATGTGTAAGTGTATGCTATGTAGTGTGTGTGTATCTGCATGTATAAGTGTATGCTATGTAGTGTGTGTGTATCTGCATGTATAAGTGTATGCTATGTAGTGTGTGTGTATCTGCATGTATAAATGTATGCTATGTAGTGTGTGTGTATCTGCATGTGTAAGTGTATGCTATGTAGCGTGCTACTGTGCATTTTTGCTGACTTTAAAGGCCAGAATCTAGAATATTAATGGGGAATGCAGAGAGTAGTTTTAAAGAATTTATTAATAAATGTGCAATTAAGATAAAAATATTTAGCGATGTCTTTGCAAAGGCTAATTAAATACAGCGCTCACCTAGCCATACCAGTGGTTTGAGCTTGTGTTTGATTTGCTGCCTAAGTGTATTAAAATATATGACTTTATTTAGAATCTTATTTTTATTACTTTGGTCTTATGATTTTTTAAGCCCCGCCCACCACATTTCAATTTTTTTGCGGGGGGGGGGGTTGTCCCTCTTTTTAATTTTTAAATGTTGGGAGGTATGCTGTGACTCTTTATTATCTATTGTCTTAAATTTAGCATTGTATTGTGCTAGATCTTAAATAACCCCCTGTGCCTGAACACAGTGTTATCTATATAGCCCACGTGTACTTTCTGTCTCTTTGTGTTGAAAAGAGATTTAAAAAGCCTGTGATAAGAGGCAGCCCTCAAAGGCTTAGAAATTAGCATATGAGCCTAAATATGTTTAGTTTAAACTAAGAATACCAAGAGAAAAAAGCAAATTTGATGATAAAAGTAAATTGGAAAGTCAATTAAAATTAAAAGTCCTATCTGAATAATGAAAGTTTAATTTATACTTGACTGTCCCTTTAAATTTAGCATTGTTTTGTGCTAAATCTTAAATAACCCCCTGTGCCTTAACACAGTGTTATCTATATAGCCCATGTGTACTTTCTGTCTTTTTGTGTTGAAAAGAGATTTAAAAAGCATGTGATAAGAGGCAGCCCTCAAAGGCTTAGAAATTAGCATATGAGCCTACCTAGGTTTAGTTTAAACTAAGAATACCAAGAGAAAAAAGCAAATTTGATGATAAAAGTAAATTGGAAAGTTGAATAAAATTACAAGTCCTATCTGAATAATGAAAGTTTAATTTATACTAGACTGTCCCTTTAACATTCTAAACAAACTGTTCAACAAGAACACAATAGGACCAATTCCTACCAAAAGGATGATTTAATCATTGTAGACTTTCTAAGCTTCATCATGACATCAGAATTAGACAGTAAGATAAATAAATGCACAATTCTCTATTGCCAATATATGTATTTTTTCTTTCTTTTTTAACCTTAAATTTAATTAAGTAACATGATCTTTCATTGATGGTTGAGTGGAGGTCCACTCTACACGTTTCCCAGCCAATTATTGATTTAGCGTCTAAGTGCACAGATAAATGGATAACAACACTTCTTGATTTTGTTTACAAAATTAGGCTTTGCCCCAAGCCCCCTACAGAGGCCAAAATACAAAGTGTCATGCACGGCTGAGCAAGTTCAAGCATATGGAGCATATGCAAGGTGATGGTAGGCTATAGCAGGCTAGGATAGTCTGGAATACAGAAGGGGGCTAGCGGTTAGTGCTTCTTTCAGGAATACAACTTAGAAATGTATTTAGTAACAGACAAGAAGAGGTAGATTATAGTACTGCAACTGGAGACGCCCGCTGGAGGCCAAGACTGGAAACACTCACTGGAGGCCAAGTCTGGATACAAGTAATCTTGGTGGCAGGATGCCGGCAGGCTCTGTGGCAGGATACAGGTATCACTGTTGAGATGCTTGGTTTCAGGAACAAGGTAAGCATACACAGGTATCAGTGTAGATATGCTTGGTTTAAGGAACAAGGTAAGCATACACAGGTATCAGTGTAGAGATGCTTGGTTTAAGGAACAAGGTAAGCATACACAGGTATCAGTGTAGAGATGCTTGGTTTCAGAAACAAGGTAAACATACACAGGTATCACCATAGAGATGCTTTGTTTCAGGAACAAGGTAAACATACACAGGTATCACTGTAGAGTTGCTTGGTTTCAGGAACAAGGAAAGCATACACAGGTATAACGGTAGAGATGCTTGGTTTCAGGAACAAGGTAAACATACACAGGTATTACTGTAGAGAGGCTCGGTTTCAGGAACAAGATAAACATACACAGGTATCACTGTAGAGTTGCTTGGTTTCAGGAACAAGGAAAGCATACACAGGTATTACTGTAGAGATGCTTGGTTTCAGGAACAAGGAAAGCATACACAGGTATAACTGTAGAGATGCTTGGTTTCAGGAACAAGGAAAGCATACACAGGTATAACTGTAGAGATGCTTGGTTTCAGGAACAAGGTAAACATACACAGGTATCACTGTAGAGTTGCTTGGTTTCAGGAACAAGGAAAGCATACACAGGTATTACTGTAGAGAGGTTTGGTTTCAGGAACAAGGAAAGCATACACAGGTATTACTGTAGAGATGCTTGGTTTCAGGAACAAGGAAAGCATACACAGGTATCACTGTAGAGATGCTTGGTTTCAGGAACAAGGAAAGCATACACAGGTATTACTGTAGAGAGGCTTGGTTTCAGGAACAAGGTAAGCATACACAGGTATCACTGTAGAGATGCTTGGTTTCAGGAACAAGGAAAGCATACACAGGTATCACTGTAGAGATGCTTGGTTTCAGGAACAAGGAAAGCATACACAGGTATTACTGTAGAGAGGCTTGGTTTCAGGAACAAGGAAAGCATACACATGTATTACTGTAGAGATGCTTGGTTTCAGGAACAAGGAAAGCATACACATGTATTACTGTAGAGTTGCTTGGTTTCAGGAACAAGGTAAGCATACACATGTATTACTGTAGAGATGCTTGGTTTCAGGAACAAGGAAAGCATACACAGGTATCACTGTAGAGATGCTTGGTTTCAGGAACAAGGAAAGCATACACAGGTATCACTGTAGAGATGCTTGGTTTCAGGAACAAGGAAAGCATACACAGGTATTACTGTAGAGAGGCTTGGTTTCAGGAACAAGGAAAGCATACACATGTATCACTGTAGAGATGCTTGGTTTCAGGAACAAGGTAAGCATACACATGTATCACTGTAGAGATGCTTGGTTTCAGGAACAAGGTAAGCATACACAGGTATCACTGTAGAGATGCTTAGTATCAGGAACAGGGTAAACATACACAGGTATCACTGTAGAGATGCTTGTTTTCAGGAACAAGGTAAACATACACAGGTATCAATGTAGAGATGCTTGGTTTCAGGAACAGGGTAAGCATACACAGGTATCAATGTAGAGATGCTTGGTTTCAGAAACTATGTAAGCATATACAGGTATCACAGTAGAGATGCTTGGTTTCAGGAACAGGGTAAGCATACACAGATATCAACGTAGAGATGCTTGGTTTCAGGAACAAGGTAAAAATACACAAATATCACCGTAGAGATGCTTGGTTTCAGGAACAAGGTAAGCATACACAGGTATCAACGTAGAGATGCTTGGTTTCAGGAACAAGGTAAGCATACACAGGTATCACAGCAGAGATGCTTGGTTTCAGGAACAAGGTAAGCATACACAGGTATCACAGCAGAGGTGCTTGGCTTCAGGAGCAAGGTAAGCATACACAGGTATCACAGCAGAGATGCTTGGCTTCAGGAGCAAGGTAAGCATACACAGGTATCACAGCAGAGATGCTTGGTTTCAGGAACAAGGTAAGCATACACAGGTATCACAGCAGAGATGCTTGGCTTCAGGAGCAAGGTAAGCATACACAGGTATCACAGCAGAAATGCTTGGTTTCAGGAACAAGGTAAGCATACACAGGTATCAATGTAGAGATGCTTGGTTTCAGGAACAAGGTAAACATACACAGGTATCAATGTAGAGATGCTTGGTTTCAGGAACAAGGTAAACATACACAGGTATCACTTTATAGTTTGCTTGGTTTCAGAAACAATGTAAGCATACACAGGTATCACAGTAGAGATGCTTGGTTTCAGGAACAGGGTAAGCATACACAGGTATCAACGTAGAGATGCTTGGTTTCTGGAACAGGGTAAGCATACACAGGTATCAACGTAGAGATGCTTGGTTTCAGGAACAGGGTAAGCATACACAGGTATCAACGTAGAGATGCTTGGTTTCAGGAACAGGGTAAGCATATGCAGGTATCACCGTAGAGAAACTTGGTTTCAGGAACAAGGTATGCATACACAGGTATCAATGTAGAGATGCTTGGTTTCAGGAACAGGGTAAGCATACACAGGTATCAACGTAGAGATGCTTGGTTTCAGGAACAGGGTAAGCATATGCAGGTATCACCGTAGAGATGCTTGGTTTCAGGAACAGGGTAAGCATACACAGGTATCAACGTAGAGATGCTTGGTTTCTGGAACAGGGTAAGCATACACAGGTATCAACGTAGAGATGCTTGGTTTCAGGAACAGGGTAAGCATACACAGGTATCAACGTAGAGATGCTTGGTTTCTGGAACAGGGTAAGCATACACAGGTATCAACGTAGAGATGCTTGGTTTCAGGAACAGGGTAAGCATACACAGGTATCAACGTAGAGATGCTTGGTTTCAGGAACAGGGTAAGCATATGCAGGTATCACCGTAGAGAAACTTGGTTTCAGGAACAAGGTATGCATACACAGATATCAACGTAGAGATGCTTGGTTTCAGGAACAAGGTAAACATACACAAATATCACCGTAGAGATGCTTGGTTTCAGGAACAAGGTAAGCATACACAGGTATCAATGTAGAGATGCTTGGTTTCAGGAACAGGGTAAGCATACACAGGTATCAATGTAGAGATGCTTGGTTTCAGAAACTATGTAAGCATATACAGGTATCACAGTAGAGATGCTTGGTTTCAGGAACAGGGTAAGCATACACAGATATCAACGTAGAGATGCTTGGTTTCAGGAACAAGGTAAAAATACACAAATATCACCGTAGAGATGCTTGGTTTCAGGAACAAGGTAAGCATACACAGGTATCAACGTAGAGATGCTTGGTTTCAGGAACAAGGTAAGCATACACAGGTATCACAGCAGAGATGCTTGGTTTCAGGAACAAGGTAAGCATACACAGGTATCACAGCAGAGGTGCTTGGCTTCAGGAGCAAGGTAAGCATACACAGGTATCACAGCAGAGATGCTTGGCTTCAGGAGCAAGGTAAGCATACACAGGTATCACAGCAGAGATGCTTGGTTTCAGGAACAAGGTAAGCATACACAGGTATCACAGCAGAGATGCTTGGCTTCAGGAGCAAGGTAAGCATACACAGGTATCACAGCAGAAATGCTTGGTTTCAGGAACAAGGTAAGCATACACAGGTATCAATGTAGAGATGCTTGGTTTCAGGAACAAGGTAAACATACACAGGTATCAATGTAGAGATGCTTGGTTTCAGGAACAAGGTAAACATACACAGGTATCACTTTATAGTTGCTTGGTTTCAGAAACAATGTAAGCATACACAGGTATCACAGTAGAGATGCTTGGTTTCAGGAACAGGGTAAGCATACACAGGTATCAACGTAGAGATGCTTGGTTTCTGGAACAGGGTAAGCATACACAGGTATCAACGTAGAGATGCTTGGTTTCAGGAACAGGGTAAGCATACACAGGTATCAACGTAGAGATGCTTGGTTTCAGGAACAGGGTAAGCATATGCAGGTATCACCGTAGAGAAACTTGGTTTCAGGAACAAGGTATGCATACACAGATATCAACGTAGAGATGCTTGGTTTCAGGAACAAGGTAAACATACACAAATATCACCGTAGAGATGCTTGGTTTCAGGAACAAGGTAAGCATACACAGGTATCAACGTAGAGATGCTTGGTTTCAGGAACAAGTTAAGCATACACAGGTATCAACGTAGAGATGCTTGGTTTCAGGAACAAGGTAAGCATACACAGGTATCACAGCAGAGATGCTTGGCTTCAGGAGCAAGGTAAGCATACACAGTTATCACAGCAGAGATGCTTGGTTTCAGGAACAAGGTAAGCATACACAGGTATCACAGCAGAGATGCTTGGTTTCAGGAACAAGGTAAGCATACACAGGTATCACAGCAGAGATGCTTGGCTTCAGGAGAAAGGTAAGCATACACAGGTATCACAGCAGAGATGCTTGGTTTCAGGAACAAGGTAAGCATACACAGGTATCACAGCAGAGATGCTTGGCTTCAGGAGCAAGGTAAGCATACACAGGTATCACAGCAGAGGTGCTTGGCTTCAGGAGAAAGGTAAGCATACACAGGTATCACAGCAGAGATGCTTGGTTTCAGGAACAAGGTAAGCATACACAGGTATCACAGCAGAGATGCTTGACTTCAGGAGCAAGGTAAGCATACACAGGTATCACAGCAGAGATGCTGTGACAGGCTGGAGACACAGGATACACAGGTTCTGTTATGACAGACTGGAGACACAGGATATACAAGTACTACTGTGACAGGCTGGAGACACAGGATACTCAGGTACTGCTGTGACAGCCTGAAGACACAGGATACACAGGTACTTCTGTGACAGGCTGGAGACACAGGATACACAGGTACTGTTATGACAGGCTGGATACACAGGATATACAAGTACCACTGTGACAGGCTGGAGACACAGGATACACAGGTACTGCTGTGACAGGCTGGAGACGCAGGATACACAGGTACTGCTGTGACAGGCTGAAGACACAGGATACACAGGTACTGCTGTGACAGCCTGAAGACACAGGATACACAGGTACTGCTGTGACAGCCTGAAGACACAGGATACACAGGTACTGCTGTGACAGCCTGAAGACACAGGATACACAGGTACTGCTGTGACAGGCTGAATACACAGGATACACAGGTACTGCTGTGACAGCCTGAAGACACAGGATACACAGGTACTGCTGTGACAGGCTGGAGACACAGGATATACAAGTACTACTGTGACAGGCTGAAGACAGAGGATACACAGGTACTGCTGTGACAGGCTGGAGACACAGGATACTAGAGAATCGTCAGAATTTAAGCCAAGGGTCTGTTTACCAGGAAAACAGTCCAATCTTTCATCAAGCTCAGGGAAAATCCAGAAGAATGGTCAATCAGCAAGTTGAGTTCAGAAGCCAGGAATACACCAACACGTCAGGAATTCAGAAAGCTGAACAGAAGCACAAACAATGGAATCAATCACAATATCAGGGCAGGAAGTGAATAGTGAAGCAGCCTTTTATAGGAGAGCTGATTATAAAACTACCTGCAGCTGACAAGCAAGTGGAGCCCGAATGCAATACACTGCAGGTAACAGGTCTCCAAAAAACTGTAAGCATAAGGAAATACCTCTGGTGGTGCAGGAAAAGAGAAGCTGGCTGAGTATCGTGAGCCCCATGTTTAAATCTAGGCATGG